>NW_028278519.1:0-62891 GCF_059751315.1 Micrasema longulum
ACACCGTTTTCCAAGGAAACCACTCTGCTAGTCGACCGTTACGACGGCTGTCCACTGCATCACCGTTCACTACGGCCGATAAAATACGGGCACCGCTGTCCTAGGAAACCCTAGCTTTAATAAAGGTTTCAGCTCTTTAACTTCACAAACATCAGCAGATGAAAGAATTGAAGGAATATAGATGTTCAAATATGGGCAAAATGGTGAATGTTACATAGTGTGTAAAGTGGCCACTTAAACCAGCCAATGACAGGTCATAAGCCCTGTGGATGCCTAGACTTCTATATTACCTTTTCTGAAATGTTCTTCATCTCTGTTGTAATATGTTAAAATGTACTAGTTACGAGGCGCAATGTACTGTTTGGATTACAAAATTCATAACAACAAACGAGTGGGCAGAAAAGATGTAACGCTACATCCCCATGTCTTTGCATCGCAGACTTTGCTTCCTATATTGATACATCTCATGCACGCGTGACAATTGAACGTAGTTAAGCAGAAAGCAGCCAGTCTACAATTAAAAAAAGATATATTGATGTTATCGGGTGCAGTGGTGACTTTCGTACAAAAAATTGTAATAATCACTTAAAAATAGTGCTGATCCCAAAAATGGCATTTCTCAATTTGCAGAAAACACCCACCCGCAGCTCTATAAAAATTTTACGGTACTTTATTTATTTATTTTTATTTGGGAAAAAAACAAAAAATAAGAATATATATAAACGAAAATTGTGAAAACAGTCATAAAAAAATTTCCACAGTGGTGTAAGCTATTGATTAAGTACATTATCGGTGTCAAAATAAAAGCAATTTAACCATTAAGAAATGTTAGGCATTTAGAAGTTGCAAATAAAACAAAAATACATACATTTACATACAGTAATAAAAATAAAGTAAATAGAAACAAGATAAATTTAAAGAATAAGAAAAGAAAAAAGTTATATAAAAATAATGTAATAGGTACAAAATATAATAATGAACATACGAGTACATACATAATTAATGAGATCGTATAACTAAACGGGTGTACTGTCTATAAGGAATCTTTTATATTTCATAAAGGAGATAAGAAAAATGTGACCGGAGAGAACAGTATTACAATAATAACATGATGTAAAGAAAAAGTCGTTTTTCCTTGAGTTAGTCCTAGGTACTGGTAAATTAAATGTAGTATGGAGTCTTGTTCTGTTTGGTACAAGATATTCTAAAGAACTTGTAAGTAAAGGGCAGTCTACGACGTTGTTTACTAGTTTAAACAGGAATATTTGATCTGCAATCACTCTTCTATACTCCAGAGTTTGAGTTGAATTTGGTGTACAGTGAAATTTATATTTTATTAAATTTATAAATTTCTTCCGTATCTTTTCTAGGTTGTTTATATATATTTTATATTGGGGATTCCATAAAATTAAAGCATATTCTAACTGACTTCTCACATATTTGACAAGGATCCCCCTCAATGTTGGGTCGTCTTGTTCTCAACTTTGGTAAAAAATCTGACACAATTTCACCCAATACATATTTGTAAGAATAAATTTTCCAGTTTTTTTAACCAAAATCTAGTATTTTAAATTCAGTCTTCATTTCTTAGGCATTGGCATATTAATATACATCGGCATGCTCTGAGTCCTTAAATATGATGAGACTTAACTATGCCCAACGCGAATTTAGGCGTTTTTCGACCGCCAGGAACAGCCAGGCGTCACGTTCAGAATCAAAACCAAAATGCCGGTTTGTGTCATGAAAGCGTGTAAAAACCTTTCGGATAAACATTGTAAAGGGTTGTGTAACTTTTCGTTGGTACATATTTGTTCATTAGTGATTAACAAAGTTTAAAACAAGTAATATTCAAATATAAAAGATTTTTTCTTTCAATATAATAACTGTGAGTTTATATTATTTTTGCATTCCCCAAAATGTAGTGAAAATAAATAAATGGGTCAAAATTATAAGGAATTTTAGGAAAAAATATAATTGGGATCCATCAAAAACGAATTTTGATTGTTAATGTTAAAATACAAACTTTTTTATGTACCAAAAATTGGTATCTTCTAATTTTTAGCAGCACATTCATGATTGTTGAATGCAGCCCTGGTATAAAAATAAACAAACTCAGTAACTATGGGAACGTTTTCGTGTCACTACTTTTTCAAATATTTTACGATACCGGGTGCGTCTATGTATTAATATGTCAATGTTTTAAGGTAACAAATAATTTTTATCTACCCATAGAGGTAAAATACGTGTCAATGGATCTACCTAGCGAATTAAATCGGTTTCAAATGTTTCAAATTCTTTGAAAAATGATTATTTGGGATTTTATTCTTAATAATTCTTTAATTTTTTACAATAAATTTACCTTACATTTTTAGGTTTATGTAAAATATTTTAACGCCATTATTACTTCGTGGCGTTTATTTTTAATTTTAATTTTCATTGTTATAATTTATAATTAATATAAGATTATGTTTGTTAATATTTTGATTATTTTGTTGCAATTTTTCTAGTTATTAAGTTCTATCTTCCTTCTAATATTTTACTGTAAGTTTCTCTTTTCTGTTAAATATATCAGGTTTTGGTGGGTTTTTCTGTGCCTATTTCAATTTATGTTGAAATTTTTGTTAGTTTAGTTATAATTACAATTAATATTTTGATGTTATTCTTGTGCTTTTTTGTATCTATATTGTTATTTCTTTCCGTTTGTGTTGTTCTTATGTTTATTGTAAATTAATGTTACTTGTTTTTGGCCGATGTTTTCAAGTTTTGGAAGAAGGCCTTAATAACGGAAAAAAACCCTTGTTTAATGCAACATCCCCCCCCCCCCCCCCCGTAGAAATTGGTACGTTAACAAATACTAGATATATTTTTAAACAGTAGATGTACTGCGTGCTGCAAAATTGGTAAATAAGCTAAAACCCTTAGATTTTTATTGTGTTTTAAAATAAAATTATAGTAAAAATACATACAAGCATTTCCTTGTTGTGATAGACAGAAAACCCATTCCTTCTGGGAAATAGACGAATCTCCATTGCTGTCGCAAATCCTTCCAAAGTTGCGTGCACACCTTCTGGGTTGAACTGCCTGAAATATTACAAAAAAGTGTGTTTAAAAATAACGTTTGGTAATTTCGTGGTGCATTATCAGATTCGCCGACAGTATGATTTCATCAAAAACTGACTAAGGAATAGTATTGATAATTCTGTCTCACATCTGTTTATTTACTATACACGGCGATGCCGCTGCCGCACATAATTACGCAAATTAAATTTGACGGTATCTCTTTTGTTGATTTATTTAAAGTTCATTTACAAGAAGTAGTGTACTTTGGCGGAGTAAGGGAATATCTTCCAGCCATCTCATACACAGATTGGTCAAAAGAAAAATTAGTCATAATTTTCATTAACAAAAAACATGTATAGATACACATAATTTGATCCAAATTACAGCTGTTTTTTAGTGGGCAGATACAACTGGCACATATAAAAAATCTGGTGTAATACACATTTTCTATAATACGATGAGGAAAGTGGGATCAGGGCCTCGATTACAATGAGAAGTTATCATTTATCTTCAATTTTATCTAAAAAGAAAAATTAAGTTTTCCGTGTGAAAAACAGAATATGTATACAATTTTTTTCTTCTAAACATGTTCATCTATAGGTTACCGACGAAGATACTTAAAATCTTCGTGCAAATATACTCATTTTCGTACACAAATATCGTTTTTTTTATAGACAGTCGAAGATAACTCTGTTAACTTCCCACTGTACTCGGGGCCCAGGTAGTGAATTTGGAAGGAGACACGAAGAGGATTCAGGAAAGAAAAAGCTTTTTTAAATGAAATTATATTTAATGTGTCTCGGACTTCAGCCGTTGTCTAGTGAAAATTTGTTTTTAAAATCAACAATGTTTTGAGTTTGTCCAAATTTTTGTAGACAAGGACTGGATTAAACCCCCTAGCAAGCTGTTAATATTAACATATCACAACTGACATGAAGAACATTTTACAGAAGGGAATATACAAGTCTAGGCATCCACATCGACTATTTAAAAAAAATACGTAAAAACTTTTACCTTCAATTTTTTTTTTCCCAAAAATATTGAATAACTTTTCTGTTTTTTGCCTTAAATCGTTAAAACAATTCAATAAAAATTGAACAAAAAGAAAATAATTACCAGAATTTCCTAAAACCTAAATATTTCTTAAATGAGTGTAAAAGAAAGTGATTTATTTTTTATTTATATTAATAACTTATTACTTATAAGATGCAGACTTTTCCTTTTTTAAAGTTTTTTCATATGACAATGGCCTGTCACTTAAGCCCGGGACACATTGTATTTACAATTTATATACATTTAAGGGCGAATTTCTTCCTAAAAAGGTTTTTTTTTCAGTGGAATTAGTTTCAGCAAAAAGTCAAATCTTGTAATTTCACAATTCTTATAAAAGAGCGTAATGCTGTTTATTTATTTATTTGGTTAGTAAATTTACTTATAAATGCAACACGATAAAATAAACAATAAAAATGTCAATCAATAATATTTTAAGAAGTCGAAAACTTTGTTAAAACATCGGCTGATCAGTGAATGTTTTACAGTGTGTAAAGTGGCCACTTAAATCAGCCAATTACACGTCATATTTTTTTCTCAAAAAAGTATTTAGATTTTTGTTGAAATATTGGTTAAT
Organism: Micrasema longulum; assembly: GCF_059751315.1. Classification (NCBI taxonomy): domain Eukaryota; kingdom Metazoa; phylum Arthropoda; class Insecta; order Trichoptera; family Brachycentridae; genus Micrasema; species Micrasema longulum. The sequence continues at coordinate 4,688 of NW_028278519.1, forward strand.
GTTTAACTTACTTTTTTGATCAGCTGTCTGAATTGGCGGTACTCCGGTTCATCTAGGACGCCATTAGCATCAGTGTCTATGGTAGAGAACTTCCAATCCAAAACGACAGAGTCGTCGGCAGCAACACTCTTGGACCGCTCATGCTCCGCCTTGAAGATATTCAGCAGGTTTCTACTGAAGTCTATTCTATCGGGTTTACTGCAGCCTGAATTAGAAACGAAACTTTTCAGGTTTTAAACATGTATGACGTATATAAATAACCTCTGTAATATACAGCCTGTAACTGGGGGGACGGATCATCGGTGGCAGAGCGATGAAGGACCTCAATGCCTATCGATTTAATACCTATGTATGTTTAGCGATATTCAGTCATTTAAAAGTTATTCAGATTTTTAAGAATTTTTATTAATAATCCAATTTTAGGTTGCATGTCTTAAGTGTAGCTAAACTATTAAGTCTACTGACAGTAATTTTTTTACAAGTAGCTGGCCTTTTATCCTACAATACTGTTTTGAGTCGTTATTTGATTAAATTCCAAATAAAAAATAATCTTTTCCAAAAAATATCCAAACTTAATTTTTCAACTATTTTTTAAGGGCTATAAAAAAATGATTCTGCACCCTATTTCAAAAACTAATTTTATTTATGAAAAAATAACTCTGAAAATTTCATTTGGCTAGTGATAAGGCATCATGTTAAAAAGTGAACTTGAATTGTACAAGTGCTAAAATAAATATTTTTTCTATATATAATATTTTTCGGAAAATATTATTTTTTTATTTGGAATTAAATCAAATAACCACTCAAAAATGTATTGTAGGATAAAAAACCAACTATTGAGCTACTTGTAAAAAAGTTTTTATCGTAGACTTAATAGTTTGGCTACACTTAAGAAATCCAGCCTAAAATCGGATTTTCACTAAAAATTCTTAAAAATCTGAATAACTTTTAAACGACTGAATATCGCTGAATATACATAGGGGTTAAATCGACAGGCATTAAGATCCCCCATCGCTCTACCACCGATGATCCACCCCTCCAGTTGCAGGCTGTATATTGCAATTAAATTTTCTGGTGTAACTGTATAAAAAATATTGATCTTTATGAAAATGCAAAATAACCGCCGTCTTCGCTATTAATATTATTATTTTATTTTTAAACCACATCAAGCTAAGTGGCCCAATTACAGTGACCCAGGCTGCATATTCGTAAATACCTAGGCTGGTATTCCAAACGCTCTCGCGGCCGTATTATCTCGTGTATTTACATACAAAATACACGAGAAAACCGTTTTCTCGTGCCGCGAGAGTGGTTCAGAATAGCACACCTGACGTGTTATCAGTTCGGGATATTTCGGAATCCACCAGGGCCCCGATTACAGTGGGAAGATAAAGACGTCATACTTTCACCTTGACGGTATAGTTGAAGATAAATTATCTTTAGTTATGACGAAGATACACTACCGACCCCACACCTTCAAGTTTTAGGTAGGTACATCGATATGAAACAAGGGGAAACGTACGTCACGGTACACATGTCCATACACTAAAATGACACAGCTTCATTATGACGTTTGCAAAAAATAATGTCGCTAGATTCTGTCCTATATTTTTTTTTATTGTTATTATATTTTTTCCATCTGTTTTACTATCTTTCTGAGTGTAGGTATCGAGGCGTTAAAGAGATCAGATTTGTAATCAATCGGTAGATAAATACAGACGATAGTTAAGCGTACCGTCTAGGGAATTGCCAAAAGTCATTTAAAAATCGTGTTCAAGCGAGCATTTTTTGCTTGAATTGGGATGTATTGGAGTTTATAATCGCTTTGAATTGAGCACTTTTTATCACAGAAGCCTATTGAAAATATATATGAGAACTATTTTAAATGTTAATGAAGTAAGGAACGCGGAATAATTTTTGCGATGTTGAAATGACAAGTAGGTAGAACATACCGAGGTAGATACAGATAGTACAGAAGTTAAGTATACCGTCTCAATATATACAGATGAAGATAGCGTTCATAATTGAGACCCTGAAAAGACTTCGTAAACAGCAGACGTGTCAGGTAGAAATACCTGACGCGTTATACACCCCAGTAATAACCGAAACAGTTGACAGGCGCCGTGTTGCAGTTGGTTAGACGGCCAACGGTGAAATTGGCGTTGCTGGTTCGATTCTCGCCAGTTGCAAGAAAAAATTCCAAGAATTTTTTTTTCCCAATTGGTCTGGTTGTTGTGGTGTATTTTTTATTACCTCCTTCCATATCTCCTCTATTACAACTGCTGACAAGCCTCAAAATAGAGGCATAGCTCATAATTCCTTTTAAAAAAAAAAATAGTTAAAATTATTTTATAAGACATTTATGGTGTAGCCGAGATACTACAATAAAAACGAAAATAATTATGTTGAGTGATGTTAGCAGGCGCTACTCAGGGGCGATTTTGTCGCGTTACGAAATTGAATAGTTCTAATAAATTAAGAGCCCCCGAGTGATTCCGAAATATCCCGAATGGGAGACGTATTTCCGGGTGATATCGAAACATTCTGAATACATAATGCGTCGGGTATTTACGAATATACACCCAGGCTTGAGAAAAATCGATTTTTATTTTAAGGTATTAAATAATAAGATTTTGTTTTCAAAGTGCCCACAACTTTCGATATTTGTCGCCGACACGTGACAATCGTCAAATTTCAAAAGTATGGCTTATTTTAGATGGATCGTACAAATTCTCGACGCACGGTAAAATATCCTAGGGTAGATTGATTTTTATTGTTTTAATGTTATTAATTTATTGAGTTGCACACAAATGCACTTACTAGTTTACCTCGAGGCCAATTAATCTGAACTCGATTTTCTTTTCTTAGATTTTCGCCTGAGAGTAGCCACTAAATAAATACAAATAAAATAATGAAAATAAATCCATTCTAATTTTATTGTATCATGTTGTGATTATTAGTATCGTGTTAATTAGCCTATTTAGTGGCTAGGTGTCGGCGGTATTTTAGACACACATATCTTGACATTTAACGGTCGACATTTTTGTCGGCGACAATGATTTGACGATCGTGTAAATTCGGGAAGTAACTCGCGACATTATCAATTTAATGATCGACATTAGTCGCAGCTTGACGATCGTCAAATATCGAGAATGTCCATAGGCATCTTATCGAATACGGGCATCGAAAAAGTTATCCTATAGGGTAAGGAATAAACAATGAATTATATAACCTACTGCTTATTACATGGATTACAAATTAACTAAACCGCTTAATGCAATTTTTAACCCATGTTGACATTTATACTTTGCGTTTTAAAGTGTTATATTGAAACAGTTTTGATCCGCAAAACAAAAACTATTTTCATTGTTGAAAGGCAACCTTGTCTATCCACCTTCCATCATATTCCTGGGAAGCTCTATTCGAGTTCAAGTTCTGTGTCAAACTTCAAACCTTGGTGTAATTCCTAAAATAAATTTGTTTTCTGCATACTGGCATGCTAGGAAAGCTGTAAATTCAGGAATAATGGCTTTCCACAAGGTTGCATGCTCGGCCAGAGCCAGCTGGGGGTTCTCTTTTGAAACATTAACGGTCTATTAGAAAACAAATTACTTTAGCATTGTGTGCTCTGCAGCTGACTGTAAAACACATCTATACGAATCGCAATATTGTATGGGAATTATTTAAAGTCGACAAAAACAACTTCTCTTAGCTCTTGATACAGCATATAGGACATGCTCGACGAAAGGACTCTCAGTTCTAACTGGTTCTGTTTGTCTCCTTGCCTCCTTTGGATCTGAAAGTCCAGCGTCATTCCGCGAATTGTCAGTAAAAAAAAAAGCGTTCCTCTGTTGCGCCGGTGGCATTAGTGGTGTTCGTCTACACCCAACTAAAGGGATGTTTCAATCGGATGATAAAAAAATGACTATAATGCTCTACTTGATGCTAAGTAATCGCGTAAAGTCTCTTTGGGTTTTTTCGGACGTCCCAGTTTATCAGTTCGTGGTTAATTTTATAAAATATTTTTTTCGTTTCTATATTGATTACCCTTCGTGCGGCTGCGGATATCTTAATCAATCTTCTGGATATATATTGTGGTCTTGTCCCTTTTCCTCTCTCTTTGAATACCAAATTAAGCTTCGCGCTACTATCCGTGCCCCTTTTATAGGTCCTGTCAGATACGCACATCTGGCGACTTACAAGAAAAAATTTAAGGCTTTTAAAAGGGTTTCTTATCGTTTCGGCGAATTGATTAAATCTAATCAATTTAACTCCAGTCAGTAAAGAATTCGCTTCCCTCATTTCCTCGATCCAATAATGTTCACATTCTTAGGATGCCAACGCTACCAGATTACATAGAGCTCCTTCGAATAGCTTTTGTTGTTCGGCAACGAGCAATTTTTCCTTATATGTGGACACCACCAAGGGGCGCCAAGGATACCCAAGTCCTCAAAAGCGTTGTGCTGTATGTAGTGGGCAAGCTGTTATAGGGAAATATTGTCTCAGAGAACATTTATATGAATAAATATTTAAAAAAATATTTTTAAAATAACTACTTAACGAAACCAACTTAACAAAATACAAACTACCAAGGTTTAGACAACGATATAATATTAAACAATAAGTGAGTATTACATACTGCATGCACAAATAATAATTGAAATAATAATTTCTGTCGTGAACCTCAATAAATTGTCTTATTGCATTAAACATGTTAAATACTTTGTTTTTTTTATTGTTATAAAACATGATAAAATTTGAAGCCATTAATTTCAACACCAGTTAAACTTGGTATCTTAAACGACATCGCAATCCTTTACCGTTCTGATAAGAAATTCTTGAATAATTTGTCATTTGGCTGCATTAAAAAAACAAAAAATATACAAAATAATATGATTGACATCTTTGTCTGTCCAATATAAAATTTTTAAGAAATCATATAATGCATTGCGTCATTTAGCCATTTTGCGTTCAAGTCCCATTATTGTTTTATATCACTATTATTTTTATATTCACCGGTTGCAAATATGTTAACCTAGGTACCTACTTAGGTAATAATTTAAAAAAATGTAAAAGCTCCTTGAGGTCGTCTGAATGTCGTCTGAAGGTCGTTGAATTGCCCAAATATGGATAGTACAAATTATTGTTTTATTTGTACCCTAAGAAAAATAAACTAGAGATGAAGCGGATACCGGATAGTAGCTCAAAATCCGACCGGATATCGGATAGAAGTTCAATATCCAGCGGATACCTAATATTTTTATAACTGCGAAAATTTCTTGGAAACAACACCACTAAATCGATTAATTGACATCGACCGTGTTTGAGAAAAAGGAAGTAACCTTTATTATTTTTAAAAAAACTGTTTTTTTTTTTCATAAAAACATACATCAGTGTTCAGTATAGGTAAACCCTAGAAATAAAATATAGCCCGCATATAAAAAATGTTTAACGAAAATTATTTTTTGATTAAAAATATATTTGTAGAATAAAATTAAGCGCAAAAACTGTTATATTTTTTTTTATTAAAGAACTTATAAAACATATTCAAATGCAACTCACTGATCGACACCTGACTGCTAAAAATATAATTAAAATATTTTAATCGTTTTTAATTTTCATGGATACAAAAATTTTTGTTTTCGAGAAATTCAATGAGTCATACAGGCTATCCGACTTAGGTGTTAGCCGGATATCCGGTATCCGGCCAATCCACTATCCGTTTCATCACTAATATAAACCATATTTTTTTCGTGATATATGTATCTACATACTTGAACATATTGAATTCATAAGCTTCTTTCAGACGGGTCTTACAGATCTAGATGCCGCGGTACAATTTGGGTGGATCATTATCATTTCCCAACTATCCTAACACTCGCACTAAGTGTTGCATAGGGCAATGCATTGCTATTGCGTTGCGGCGTATCTTGGTCGATCAATACGTCAAGACGAGGTGCTCAGTCTTATGCTTTAGGTCCATTCCGAGAACTAAAAAGACGAGTGAAAAGTCACCCGTAAAACAAATATCTCACGTCGATCCGGTCGGGAATCCAACCCGGAACCTCACACTATGCGGGCGCACGCTCTAACTGGTACACGATGAGGCTGACTAATTTCCACTCGAATTTCTTTTTGCAGGATTTGTACCTGAGAATACCTAGCGAGACAAAAACGCTAGTCCATTTTTCTGGTTATATTTTACAAAAAATACCGTACGCTTCAGTTCTCCCATAAACGGTATTTTTTTCATACAATCCAAGCCAATAGTTCACTTCATCATAATCATTCTCTTTCCGCACATAATGTTGATTAAGGCACTGCATTGGTACACCAATCGCAGGGTATCTTGATCATGTTTGTTACATGAAGGTAAAATGATCAGTTTTACGCTTTAGGTGCCAACCCAGGGACTATAAAATAATATCCTAGTGCAAAAATACCTTTTTCAATAAATATTTCACGTCAACCATACCGCGAATCGTACCCGAGACCTCTTGCATGGTAGCCAAACGCGCTGAACACTACTCCACGAGGCCGACAATAGTTTTTATTCTTAGAAGTGAGGGTCAGTGCTATTCAAACTCCTGACGTCACTGCGGCCTGTGAAGATTTTAAAAATCAATCGATTCCAGGTACTTTTACTGTGTCGTTTGGATTTGTATAATCCGCCTGAAATAGACCATAGACCCATTTTACACCCAATGCTAAAATTCAAACTGCACGATTAAATATCATTAATTGATTGATATTTCGGTGGTCAGATGGCAGAAGGGACCATCTAAAATATTCAAAAATGTTCAAGAGAGCTGAAATACGTCTCAATTTCAAGACTTTAATCCAAAAACAAAAATATTTTTGTGTTGCTTTTCAATAATAAATTACCATTCTAAATGACGCTGATTATTTTATTTTTTTGCTGCGTGTATTTACTGAAATATTAATTAAAACTTTTTAAAACTAAAACATAGACAAAAATACAGGTGGTCCCTTTTGCCATCTGACTACCGATTTATTGTATTAGTGAATCATTTTTTTTATTTGAGAAATTATTTATTAACCCTTACGGATAATTTCATTCATTTTACAAAAATAATGTACAATTTTTAATTTATACTCTGTTGTTGATAATAATTTCTTCTGCCGTTTTCCAAGAGGTAGCGTTAGCGGCAAGTAGTGGTCGAAATAAATAGATCATACACGTCCTGCAATAAACTTGGGCATCTGTCAACAGAACCCCATAGAGACATTAGTCGATTTATGTCTGCATCATAAAGTTACTCTCGATTGAAAATGTCAGTTTACGAGCCAAATTCTCGCTATTTGCGGGAGGTTTTAATTTTCTGCTTCAAAATGAATAAATCTGGGGCTGAGTCAAGAAGGATTGGCACGATTATCGGGAGTGACTCAACAAGCAATTTCAAAACGCCTCAAAAACATGGAAATGACAAACTTATTTATTTATAATATTTTGAACATTATTTTTCTTATATATTTTTTTATTTGCGTATAATTAATTTACCATTCAAATTTATTAACAAGAACCATAGGTTTTTTTTCATTATCAATATGTATGCAAGGATAGAGTGAAATGGCGTTCTATCCTTTCTGCTTACCCCTCAGTGAAACAGCGCGATGTTTTTGAAAACATAATATATGGTAATATCATATAAATATGTAACGTGTGAGCTTTTTAGGCGTTTAAGTTTAAATAATTAAATTTTATTATTCATGTCTAAAATCGAGGTTTTATTTTTTTTTCTTCAAATCGTAACCTCCCAATTACTTTAAAAAGTATTTATACCAAAAATAGTATCATTATATTGGATTAAAAGTAACAATTTCAAACATGGTGACTTATAAGCTCCCAGAATACGAGTTTAACCTCAGAGTAATAATGCGCCAAGCTATAAGGAGCCCAAACGTTGGAAAACCATTCTATGACTATTGGGTATTAAGTTAGCTAAAGTTCGCAACAAAACAATGGGCCGTACTCAGGTCGAGAATTGCTTAATGGATATTAATTTGCATTGTAATTATTTTTAAATATGTACCTGTGTATTTATTATTGCAGGGTTATTCCAATTTATTTTTCTATAATTCGCCTGTATTTATTTTATAAAAAATACATGTGTGTTTATTTTTTTATTAATTTTATTCACAATATACTTATGTTACATTTATTGAGACATAAATCCCAACTCCATAGAACCAAAGTTCTGTGTTGAGTTTGTTTGTTTGTCCGCCACATCTCTGAAATAACGAGTCGTAGCGGCCTGAAATTCGGACACGCATCTAAATGCGACTTCAAGTTAAAAATTTGAATCGACCTCTACGCGGTAAAAACTCAAACTTTATATGGATGCCTAGTGCGGCCCCGACATACCGTAATCAACCGTAATCAACTGTCATTATCAACAGTAAAAATACTTTAATTCACAAATGTATCCCCTAAATTGAGAAAAAATAGTATCTGAAGTAAATATGTTGGTAAACGGAAAGTTTTTAAGCAACCTAATACACGTGTTGGGACAATAAATGCCAAAAATCAATGTAAATCAAGGGAAAATATTCGAAATCAATTACCTGTGAAAACTGACTTCTTTAACACCTTTGATGCTCCCACTGCTGCAACCAAACATACTGCAATTCGCCATAGTCGATTTTTATTTATTATAACGGAAATATCCAAGTTATTTATAAATAAAGCCAAGCACAGCTACAAAAGCATCCGATTGAACCGTGTTATATTTATGTTGTCAACCAAAACAAAATGGCCATCAATTGGTAGCTAACCAACAAATCAACAGCGCTTGCGTTCTATGAAACATTGTGATAGGGCTTTTCTATAGGTTAACGGATTATTACTCTAAGAGTTTAATCCAGTGTCGCCTTATGACGTTGCTCTCTCTGACTACTCGTATCACTTGTTTTAATCAATGGCACACGGCTTATCTGACCAGCACTCCCGGTCTTATGAAGAAATAAAATAATTGGATCGATTCGTAGATCCCTTCAAAAGATGACCCGTTTTTTCAGCGCGGGATTCGTACGCTTCCCGTAACATGGGAGAAAGTAGTGGCCAGCGATAGACAACTTTTTTAATCATTCATGTATAACCGGTTTTTTATAATAAGGCATCGAATTTATGGAAAAAACGGCGGAAGAAAAGTTGTAAACCTGTGTTTTATAATTATTTTTAATTATTTTTATTTTTTCAATGACTGGCAAACGCAATTACTAGTGCACTATGAAGCTGACTAATCTTCACTTGATTTATTTATGCGGGATGTTTACCTGAGAGTATTCATATTTTTAATTTGTCTTTTTTTCCCCACAACAGGCCAGGGTACCCAAATCTAGAGGTTAATTACATTACAGAACACCCAGGCTTGAGAAAAATTACTTTTTTTTGTTCTCACCGATAATCGAACCCAGAACTTTCCGTGTGTGAGTGTATTAGTTATTACACCACGGAGGCCGCCACTAAATGTATTTAAAATAAATAATACAATAAATACCAATCCACCATAATTTTACTGTGCCGTGTGGATTGAGACGTTTTGGATGAAATGGGCCTATTGCGAAAATTTTATATGATTTAATAATCATGTGTAATAAGAGACGAGAATAAATAAATAACGAGACAAGTAAAACATAAGTAAAAATTAAACTTAGAAAGTTTACTTTTTCGTCTATTGTAGCAAATAATACAATATGTTCCGCTTGCAAAACAATGAAAAGGGTATAATTAAGTCAAATAAAGTATGATACATTTAAGTAAAATTATATCATAAGCAAACATATAAGACTCTGTCTATCCTCACAAGGTATGGTAAATACCTGTTCTGAGGTAGGCAGCTACGTTTCAAATCAGACATGGGTAACCTTTTCCGATCTGAGCCGGATTGACAATTTTCCTACGAGTTGTGAGCCGGAATATCAAAATGACCATCCACATTCACAAAACATGAATTAATTCTAGGAGTCAGCGAACACAGTATTAAAATAAATCGCAGTAGGTAAAAATCAAAATAAAATAGACTAGATTGAAATATTTTTCTTGACACATAACTGCAGTTCATTTCACATACTGACGGGCTCTGGATAAAAATGTTTCCAACGTTCCTAGCGATTTTTGTTTCTCTATTGTCGAGTTTGATGCATCGCGCATTTTGGATTTGTTCGCACCATTCTTGACAATCCATGTTACTTCATTTCGTCTTGTATTTAGTTTGAGTTTTTTTTGCAAATAAAAAACGCGCCGATAAAAAATGATCGTTTGTAATGGTCCTCAAAGCTCTATCTTCTTACGATTAAATATGACATGGCATCCTGTGATGCTACAATTATACATATTTTATATTTATTTCACTGTATTATCATGTGCGCAGGTTCTTATATTTCACATATTACATTCTTGTTTCAGGTCCCGACTAGCTAGGAATTTCCTGTGTTTAGGCAGGACCTTTTTCGATACATGTGTTTTTTCATTAAATGATGCTTAGACAATTAAAATTAATGACAATATTGAAACATAAATACAAATCAGAAACCATACCAATAATAATTAAAATTAAAACATGAATATGTACCACTAATAATATTCATTTTAACATAAATAAAAATGCTAAAAATAATAAAAATATGAAAAAATATTTCAAAATGAAAACAGACAAAACATTATACCAAAGAAACAATTTACAGGATATCAGCTGTCAACTGTCAGTTGCTATGCATATTATTATAAGAAGAAGATACTATTACAAGAAGGAGAAGATCAATTATATTATATACAAGAAGATATAATAATATGCAATATTTTGAGTTTGTCCAAGTTTTTGTAGACAAGGACTGGATTCAACTCCCTGGGGAGCTGTTTATATTGACATATTACAACAGAGATGAAGAACATTTAAGATAAGGTAATATAGAAGTCTAGGCATCTACAGGGCTTATGACCTGTCAATTAGATGAATCTCACCCGCATAAATAAAGGTTTCAGCTCTTTAACTTCACAAACATCAACAGATGAAAGAATTGAAGGAATATAGATGTTAAAATATGGGCAGAATGGTAAATGTTACACAGTGTGTAAAGTGGGGACTTAAACCAGCCATTGACAGGTCATAAGCCCTGTAGATGTCTAGACTTCTATATTACCTTATTTTAAATGTTCTTCATTTCTGTTGTAATGTGTTAATAATAATATGCATTGCAACTGACAGACATTTTTACGTCAAGGCCCAACATGATAAAAAACTTGAGGCTTAATACTGTAAAATGCCTATAAACAATGGCAGTTCTGCTTTAAACTACCCTAAAGTTAATGCTCTTTGCGCACCTTATTTAATTATTTTGTTTGGTTCTATATTAATTCTTCATTAAAGACTAAACATTAATTCAAACCACCTTGACAAAGCTGTCTGAGAGTAAGCAAAGTAGTCGATTCAAATGGAGTACCAGAGGGGTGGGTGGGTGGCAATTTTAGCATTATTTTCAAAGTTTCTTGGAGAATGGCCAATGGCTTAACTCCAAACAACCACCAATTGTTCCATATGGCGAAATCGATTGGAATAGCACAAAATATACCGATTTAACCGCTCTCTAATCAACACCTAGCAGTGAGTAGAACACGTGTGTCGATTTCCTAAGCTTTTTGGTGGTCAAAATAATGTGGGATTTCCATCTAAGATAACTGTCAATTACTAATCCCAGATACAGTAGAACTCCATCCATCCGAATTCCAGTCATCCGGATTGCCAAATATCAGGATCGTTATCAGGAAATAAAAAAGAAAGAAGATGTTATAATAACAAATAAAAAAGGACGCGGGCGGCCGGCGCGATTCTTTGTCAAAGCAATGAATTTTATATATATTTAAGTAAGTTTTTATATTATAGCGTCTGGCACTTATTAATCCAGGTAATTGTAGTTTTACTGTGTTTAATTTCGTGTACTCTTTTGAATGGAGAGAAGGTTCACGACACTGTATCGTGTCCAGGAATTTGGTTAACACAACATTTGTGAAGCATTATATTACAATAAAATAAATAAAAACAATTTTGGTTTAACCACTTATTTCAAATTATTATAATTAAATAAGTGATAAAAAACAAAGTTAGTGCTTCAAAAATAAAATTTACATTATATTACATACCGTATAAGGCTAAATGTTATGCAGTCTGTTTTTTTAACATTTAAGGAAAGTTAATTTAGGTCTAACCACTTTCGAGTTTTTTGGTGGTCAAAATGATTTTGAATTCCCATAAAAATAAAGGATAATTTATTAAAAAGCATTTTCTTCACCTGAATCTAGCTGATAGTATTTTTACCGAGGTATTATCAACAAAAAAAAACTTCAACTTCAATTCAACACACACATTTTATGTTTTGAGTTTATGAACAAATTTTGGGATGATATAAACTCCACATTTCCCCCGGCCGGATCAAAATGTCCCTCGGGCCGGGGGTTGCCGATTGCCGTATGTGTTCTAAACGAATAAGGCCCTACGGGAAATATAATAAATAAAATGTTTTCTTACGCGCGGTGAAAATTAGAGCATCGAATTCTACGACAAAGTTTCTTGAAAATGTTTTAAGAAAATAAATAAAAACGAACTACTTTGAACGACGTCACTAGTTCATATAAATTAACCAATGATAATAGAGTTGTGAAAGATTTCCGGTTTACGGTAAGTCAACGGACCAATCGGCAGAACTGACGGAGAAGAAGCGGAAGAGAACTTGAGACGTCACACGCGGAGTATTTTTAGAAATACAAAACTTTAAAAAATCAAAGCGCTGGTAATACGATATATTTGATTTAATTTTAAATTGGCTTAGTTCAATATATATGTATAAATATTTCAAAAACACTGATCTTCCTTATTGAAGTTGATTACAAAATACTTGGCTGCATGTCATGAGCAAAAATGGATGCAGATTATTAATTTTTTTTTTTTTTAAATACATATTTGCGTTCTTATGATTTACCCAAATATTTAATTTTGAGGGCCATTTTCAACGAGTCGTAAATAACTCAATATTTGAAAATAGGAATCAAGTTGCGGTAGAGTGGGAGTCGAACCACGGACCTTTGAGCTGTGAGTCCGAGACAATACCCACGGAAACACAACCCGATTCGGATGTTTGCTATTAAAGCCATATAAATATTTTTAGAGTGAAGTGTGTAGGATTTTTGTCGAGGTGGGAGATCCTACCCCAGTTGGAGATGGGCAGAAGAAACGATATTGTAGTTTTAATGCGTATTTTTTACAAGGCGAATAAATAATTAATTAATTGATTTCGCGCTGATGAGTTGTTAAACTGGCCGCACTGGGGCTCACTTACCGAACTGACTGAGCGTTACTACGACCTGTGGTCTCTTTATAGGCCACTTTCCTTTGTTATTTATAACTCCATGGTACGAAAGATGTTAATGTATTGCAGGACAGCGCTCTCGTCTTTATGTGCCATACAGCTAGACTTGCATAATATGTTGTATTGGATTCAATAGAAAACGCTGACTTAGTTCATCGGTCGTCACACTATATTTCAGGTGAAATTATTATGCACGTGTGTGTATGTGTGTCATTGATCATGGACTATGAACCCGACAGGTGTAAAAAAATACACGTTGAAGATATTAAATACAGATGTTTGAAAATTAAATTATTTTGCTTATTTCATTAAATACCAGAACCCAAAACCATCAATAAAAACATATAAAATATAAAACAAACTTACTTTTTTTATTGCGCTGTCCTCTATCAGGGGAGCGTTTCTTGGTATCAGATTTTCCTACAAGAATAAACAAATCTGGTTAAATTATTTTTTCATTCATATAAATAGTGTAGCGAGAGATTTTTTTGAAAAATATATGTATATTTTTATATTTATATAATTGGTACACATATTATTTATATTTTTATGTATTTCATTGCTTTAAAATTATTTTTTATTACTATATTATTTATGTTTCAGTAACTTGTATTCTTGGCACATATATATACTTTATATTTGCATAATAACGATTTTTTAATTCTAACATTTGATTAGCTGGGCATTTATAATTAAGTAGTTTTAGTTTTTTTTAAATGTTATTGTTTTATTAGTATGGGACTACTTATTCTCTAAAAGATAAAAATCTCCATCTTAGAACAGGCTGAGACATGTTAGATCGTTAGATGGAGACTATCATAAACCGAGAACACTCAGTTTTCATTTTATATTAATTATTTTTATATAGATTCCCTGTTATTAAATATGTTTACTAATTTTATGCAATAAATTTATAAAAATAAAAAATAAATAATAAAAATTGAAAAAAATAAAACTTTTAACATTTACATAGGTAAATTGCATAAAAAAATACACAAACATATATGTATTAACAATCAATACTTTGTCAGCGATTTAAAATGCAGTTATTACACGTATATTTATTAGTATTTTCGTAATAAATATATGATAATTATGTTATTAATCCCCACGGAATTAGAACCAAAACCTACCTAACCAGCTAGGAAAGCATTTAATAATTTTCTATTTGATTTCGTTTTTAGTTTTGTTGACAAGTAATTAGCACGTAGCGACGTATTTTTTTAAAAGTTCTTTTTTAAATTTATGTATGAAAACTTTTCTCCTTTATAATTGATTTTGAAAATACTATTAATTATTATAAATCCGTTTCACATATTTTTATCGGTATTCATAGTAGGTGATATTTTCCTATTATTAAAGGTCACTTTCGTCAAATCATTTCGGAGCGAATCGAGACATGACACTTTCTTCTCGCTTTAGTTGAACATCACTAAATACAAGGGGTCTTCGAACTATGCCTGCTAATAACTCGCATCTGGTCCGCGGACCTAGCGTACGTCAGGCTTTTATTTTTGTAGCGTTTTGATAGTGGATGGGGTAGCTTCTTTACCAGTCGGAGATGACAGAGAAATAACGTTGAAATTTATACGTGCTTATTACACAGTGTAATACAGTGTCCTTCTCATGGTCTAGTGGTCTACCGTGCATCAGGTCTCCTGACAAATTTGACCTAAGCATTGACATTCCGATTGGTCTACCATTGCAGTTCCCTATGCACTTTTGGTTGCGGTTTAGAGAATGATGATGGCAATAATTAATAATACAATACGGATTTACGATGCAGCGCGAGAGCGACTGTTGTGAATTGCTACGTGAACTGCTACGAATTGCTATGGTGTTCTGTGTGAACTGCTGTCCTTTGGTGTGTAAACTGCAGCTATCTGCTATACTCTGCTTTGTGAACTGCTGTGAACTGCTATACTCTGCTTTGTGAAATTCAGCAAACTGCTATGCTCTGCTGTGTAAACTACAATGGACTGCTATGATCTGCATCTTTTTTAGCGATTTCATTGACAATACGCACGCTAGCATACTGGTCAGTGCAGCGCAGCGTGTCGAGTCGTCTTAATAGGTAGTACATGCGTACTGTGTAAAAACAGAAACTGCAAATTTGCTTTCTTCGATCGACGCTAGCACCAGACTTCAAGTAAAATGTTTGCAAATATTTATTACCTTCAGAAATTTTATTTTATTTTGTGAATAAATATACAAATGTACACATTAATTGGGCTTATGTATTTATGCATTATTAAGTTCGTGAATAAGATCTAATGTAAACATTTAATTTACATCAGATTTAGTATTATAATTTATCAAGAACGTATTTTTTTAGTTGATTTAAACTATTTTTAGATTGGCTTTTTTTATATATTTCTTCAGGTAACTCATTGTACAATTTTAAACCCCTGTATAATGAGTTTAAGACTTCGTTTTTCTCCTCGTTCGTAAAATGATCTTATTTTGATCTCTGTTTTCATGTGTATGGAATCAAATTCAAAATTTAAAAGCTTTCATTGATTGATTTTAATAACTTAACACACTATGTAGTACCTATTTACCATTCTACCAATTAAATGTAAGTATCATTTTTATTATACTGTATGAGAATATTTAATATTTCAAATTAAATAACATTTTCTCACTAGTATTTGTGGCCTTTTTATAGGCTCTGTGAGATATGGAGATCTTGTGACTTCCAAAAATAATTTCAAGGCTTTAAAAAGGTATTGTAATCAGTTCGACGAATTAATTACGTCTAATCAATTTTACCAACGATGTGGTCCATAGGATTGTCAACCAGAAATGGTGCTGGACTGGTCATCATATGGTCATAGGAACTAGAACCACAGACTCTAGATGGACTAAAAAAGTCCTGGAATGGCGATCTAGAACAGGTAGAATTGTCAGCAAGCCTCAGGCAAAGTAGTCTGGTGACATAACACTAGTTACATGAAGTGGTTGGATACCTTCTAACCGCTTCTTGTAGGAAGATGGTTGGGCTCAGGATATTGAGATCTAAGGAGATGGCTTATGTTCACCATTGTACACGAGAGGGGTGATGATGATAATGAATCAATTTTACCCCGGTCAGTGAAAAATTCACTCCTTTCTCTCCTAAATAATACATATAATGATCTATGTTTTTTTTTTAGATTACAAATAACTTCTGACTTTTCTTCATACAAACGTATTCGCGTAAGGGTAGGCAGAGAGGATAGAACGCCACATCACTCTATCTTTGCATTCAGATCTCGCTTCCTCTACATTCATAGATTTTCTCATGCACGTGCGCCGATTATTCTGACTTTTACCATGTTCTTTTTGAAGTATTTGTTAGATTTGGTCATGCCATGTCTTGCACGGTCTTCCTCTATTTCTGCATCCATGAACATTTGCATTTTATATATTTTTAGCCGTTCTTTCGTTGTCCATTCGCTCTACATGTCCAAACCAGTCCAGAGCTCTTTTTTACGCATTATAGATATTTACAATTGGCGTGTCCCAATAATGTTTTGTTTTTTTAAAAATGATTATTCTGGGAACTAGAACCATTCAAACCCGTAAAAAAGCTCAGTTTTATCTGCTGTCTTCGGGCGCACGGCGCACGGCGCACATACAAATATAACTATTTTTTTAAAAACGCACAACATACCGATACAGAAAATTTTATTCTGATACTCTGTCCACTGTAACAAAAGGTCTGACATGCAGTTGTCTTTTTCGCACAGTATTAGGGGAGGCATCTGCAAGACAGTGACAGGAAAACAATGTTCGAATACCTATTTATCGAAATTCTCTGTCATCATAATTTATGTAAACAAAAACACAAAAATAATAATTTATACGTAAATACTCGTATCTAATCTGGACTAAATACAATAATTGATATAAAAAAAAAACAAAACAAACCATCACGCCGTTTCCCCGTAAGGATAAGCAAAGAGAATATAATGCCACATCACTATTTATTTGCATATAGATCTCGCTTCCTCTACATTCATACATCTTCTCATGCACGCGCGCCGATTATTCCGACTTTTAGCATGTCAATCTTCGTGTATTTGTTGAATTTGGTCACGCCATGTCTTCCACAGTCTTCCTCTATTTCTGCATCTATCAATATTAGCATTTAAAATAATTTTAGCCGTTCATTCGCTGTCCATTCGCTCTACATATCCAAAGCAACGCAGAGCTCCTTTCTTGATTCTGTTGTTAATGCTTATCCCAGCCTTACATCATGTACGGATCTCAACATTTGTGCATCTATAGTACATATTTTAATCACACATTCGCCCGAGAGATTGTATTTCAACAGGATTCGATTTTGTTCATTTAATCCATATACAAGTATGAACTCAAATCTAGCAATAGCAAAGCATTGCCGGGTTTAGATCGTAGTCTATATTTATAAATTTAAAAAAAGAATAAAAAAACCTCTGAACTTCCTCATTGTGTATAAAGAAAAATCTAATTTTCTCTACGAAAATGTGTAAATTTGTATGTTTTTTTTCAAAACGTGATAAATTACTGGTTGTCGATGAATATACATTAAATTTGTATATGAATATAGACAACAATGTTTGAGTATGTCCAAATGCTTTCAGACTGGCTGGGTTTCCTCCCTAGGGAGTATATTTTTTAATTTATTGCCACAGAGAGGGAAAACACTATTGAGAAGGGTATATGGAAGTCTAGGCATTTAAAGGGCTTATGACCTGTCATTGGCTGGATAAAATGGCCACTGTAACATTCACAATAAAATTATAAAAAAGATTCAAGTATAAAAATTGGAAAATTGTTTTTTTTTAGGCGTTGCCTAGTAGGTGATTTGGTTCAGCCAGATGAATCTCACCCACATAATAAAGGTTTCAGCTCATTTACTTCACAAAAGTCAACAGATAGAAGAGTTGAGGAAATGTGGATGTTTAAACATGGGCAGACTGGTGAATGTTATACAGTATGTAAAATGGACACTTAAACCAGCCAATAACAGGTCATAAGCCCTGTAAATGCCTAGACTTCCATATTCCCTTATTAACAATGTTTTCTCTCTCTGTTAAAATAAATTGAAATATGAATATAGACATTCCCATTTTTATAGGCATTGAAGATAACTTTGTTAACTTCCGTTTGTAATCTCGGAGCCCTGGAGTTTCGACACCCCTGTTCCATATCTATATAATATGTAGTCGTATTCTACCTTAATTCCGCTTAAGTAATGTACCCACATATATAATGCCATTATTTATAGCCGCGGTGTAAAACAACTTGTTCTGTGGCGAGACATGTGTAACGAGGAAGGACCGCTTCTACTCAGAAACACGATATAATTTATATGTTCTTGCAAAATTAATAATCTTCTACAGTGCGTCTCGAAAGCCGTTAAAATATTTTTAATACAATGTTTTCACTGACAAAGAACACCGGTCTTAACGAACGAAAAATCAATAATAATAAATTTTCTTTCAGTCCGCCCAGCTTTTTAAACATTAAAACTTATTCGTGGAAGTTGGCTGTCATTTTGAAAATAGTAAAAATATTTAACCCTCACGTGTAAAATAATTTTTAAATAAAGAAATGAGCTCATTTAAAAATATTGGCCAATAGCTACAAATGTGTACTTTTGTTTTATGTAATAAATAATGATTATTACACTGGGAATTACACTGGCTACGTTTTCCACAGAGGGTGGAATACAAACTCTGTTAGCTTATGTATAAGTTACTGCACAACTCTGCTCCAGAATATCTAAGGGAACTCTGCATTCCAGATGAACTTTCTGACAGACGTCTTATACGCTTAGATCAGCTACATCTACGTCGAAAGGAAAAGTTATTGTACCTCTACGCAAACGGCGCACTAAATTCGGCGAACGCGCATTTGCAGTCGCAGGCCCTACGGCATGAAATGCTCTCCCAGCAGAGGTCCGAAACTGTGAGAGTGAAGTGATGTTTCGGAAGAAACTTAAAACCCACTTGTTCTCTAAATCATTTGAATAAATCCTTAGCATGTGATGACAAAGTACATTATTTTCCATAAATTAAAAAGTTAAATTAAATTTATATCTATATATAATCACTTTGTAAAGCGCCCTTAAGGTATTATATTACGAAAATGACGCCATATAAGTTATCCATAATTTATAAGATATGATTATTTATATAGTAAAGTTGCAACCACGTGGATAGTGAATTGATTAATCAACATGTCACTTACTAAATTTATTTTTAATCACGTATTATATAAATAATATCTACGTGCACATACCGGACGCTAGACTACCTACAATAGCTACCCTCCAGTTATAGGTGATCGCTTTCGTCGTATAGTGAACCATAACATGTTTTAAATCTAACGAGAATATTGTAATTGATGTAAACCTACACTTATGTTTGTACAACAAAAATATATTTTTAAAAAACATACACTCCAAGCCAGTTGAGTAGCATAAATAAAAAAGTAAAATAGAAATCTAAATGTAATATATTTAATAGGTTTTTTTTTTAACTTTGTAAATATTCGTATTTCATTATTTGGATAAGTGAATGTGAACATCTACACAGAAGTTTTAAATAATAAAATTGTTTAAATTTTTTACGGTTTGTTTTTAATGCCCGTTATATCAAGTGCACTGGCCGAACTCATTACTGTTCTCAATGCATTTTTTAAAGATACTTTTAGTAATCATTTTTAAGTTGCTAGAACTCCATTCATCCATGCGCTTTGTAGCTGCAAAACGTTATATTACATATATTAAATCAAATTAATTTACAGTAAGTAAAAATCTAACTGTGTGTGTGTCTGTACATGTGTATATATGTGTATATTTATATATACATGTGTGTATATATGTGTATGTCTGTATGTATATGAATCAAAATGTGTATCCGATCAATGTATCCGATAATCAAAGTTTATATTTTGTTTGTCTGTGCTCTATATTAATTTGTTAACTATTATAATATATAAAAATGTAATTGCCTAGCTTGGAACGGGGTATGTACCCTTGTTAGCTGGGCAAAGTGAATATGGAATTGTATTTTGATAAAGAGTGTGAATAAATAAATAAATAAATAAACTTAAATTTCAAGTGTAAATACGGTCAAGATTTCCAACCATCAATGCACTCTGTAGCTGCAAGACGTGCTGTAATATAGCTCTTATATATGAGGGGGTTAAAATAATAGTGGTGTATCTCCAGGTAAGGGATTTTGAGAAAAATAAAATTTTGTAAACTGTGCTTGGTAAGTACCATTTATATAACTTTGAAAACAGTTTTATTTTAAAGATATAATTATATCTTACAATATTAGAACATTATAATTAATAGAAAATATTTTTTTTTTTTCATAAATATTTAAAGCTAAGTTAATACTTATAGATACTTTGCTTTTATTCTGAAAAAAGGAGAATATTTATCTTTTATTAAGAACATGACAGAGCATTGCTTAGTGTTTTTATATGAAACTAATACAAAAATGTTATAAGTTCTACATTATCTCATCATCAGAATATATGTCCTAATTTGAACGTAGTTATGCAAAAAGCAGCCAGCCATAGATAAGTGAAAGTGAGATAATAGCTCATTTGTGAAAGAGCAAAAATCAAAACTGCACAACGGTTGGAATATTTTTGACTTCGATAAATGATAAACAATGAATACCTTATTTTTTTTTATTTATAACAAACAAGAATCTAATTATATGTTTGACCAGCGTTAATGATTTTCAAAGTACCGTAAGAGTATTCTGGTTATGCGGGTGTTTTCTGCAAATTGAGAAACGCCGTTTTGTGATCGAAACTATTTAGAAGGCGATTATTACCGTTTTTTGTATGAAACCGGTCTGGCTGTTTTTAGAGGAACATATGGCACCCGATAACACGAATATATTTTTTTTCAAAATTGTAGACTGGCTGCTTTCTGCATAACTACATTCCATTTCTGATTAAATTAACGTGTTGCTGGTTAAGTGGGAAGATTTTTATAAAAAAAATCATAATGAGGAAGTTCAGAGATATTTTTTTAAAATTATTGTTAATAGACTATTAAACTAGGCCATATTTAAAAAAAATATATGTTTAAGTATTGTATTATAAGCGCCATGATTTTTAAAATTTTGCATGTCTAAAATTGCTCCGCGTGTGACGTGTTAAGTTCTTTTCCGCTTCTTTTCAGCGAATCGGCTGATTGGTCCATTGACGGTAAGTAAATTGGAAATCTTCCGCAACTCTCTTATCATTGGTTGATTCATATGAACTAGTGACGTCGTTAATAGTAGTTCGTTTTTATTAAAATATGTTTTAATACTTTTTTTGTACATTTTCAAGAAACTTTGCCGAATACTTAAATCAACAATATTTTGAGTTTATCCAAATGTTTGTAGACAAGGACTGGATTCAACTCCTTGGGAAGCTGTTTATATTAACATATTACAACAGAGATGAATGGTTTCAGATATTTAACTTCACAAACATCAACAGATGAAAGAATTGAAGGAATATAGATGTTCAAATATGGGTAGAATGGTGAATGTTACACCGTGTGTAAAGTGGCCACTTAAACCAGCCATTGACAGGTCATAAGCCCTGTAGATGCCTTGACATATATAACAAAATAGAGACTTCAATGATTTAAGAGTATATTAACTTTAGTTACCTACGTTACTTGGAATAATTACGACACCTAAATCTCATTACATTGTTGAGTAAAACCTTCTTTTCAATGTTCTTCATCTCTGTTGTAATATGTTAATAAGAATACTTGAATGCTCTAATTTTTACTGCGCGAAAGAAATATTTTTTTGTATCTATTTTTTGTAGGTCTGAAGTTACTTATTACGTGGGATGTATGTTAGTTAACCCATCATATCCCTTTTTTAGAAGAATAAATACGAGTAAGTTTTCCGGAATAACATAATGAATTTTGGTGAACATTTGCTAGATCACGGAGCTGTCTCCCAGTACCTCTTTTGCTTAAATTAACCGATTAAAACTCTATCCCTCCATTGAGAGTTTTCTTGAATTTAAATATCAGAGTAGACAACTTTTCATAGTAGTCTTAATTGAGCCAATTAATATCATACCCAGAAACCGTTTTATTTTTTCTATTAGAAATAGATTCCCTTAGATTTTTTTGTCGATAGAAACTCATTTCTGTTTACTTCTACTACATGGCTCCAAAATACCTATCAGATCTTTGTATTAGGGAAAATACATGTCGAAAAAAATCTACCCTTAGGTCGGCATTTGATTCAGGAAGAGGAAAACTTGTCAAAATCCAGCGCTCCCCAAACACTAAATTTGGAGATCAAGCTTTTGCCGTTTCCGGCCCCTCTGCCTGGAACCAATTGTCTTCAAACTTACGAGTCATCGACAGTCCCAGTCAGTTCAGATCCCAATTGAAATTTCACTTCTTTAAATTATCATACCCTCAATTTTAAATCAGAAACTATAACATGTCACTTTGGTTTAGTTAGAATGTAAGTTTAAGTATACAATTGTAAAGCGCCCTTGATGTGACTTTTCACAAAATGGCGCTATATAAATCAACCAAATATCATTATTATGATTTTAACTTGGGTAGTTTTCGTTACGCATTGAGTTGTATCCAATCTTAGGAGCCAAAAATATTATTATGACGTCGGCTTGATCTTTCAATAATCCCGAACTCCGCATCATCATCGATATGGTAGTTTCTATGGAAGTATTGATAAGAGATACTTCTCTTTTATTTTGACTTAAAGTGTAAAAACAGAAAATACCTTTATAATAGAAAATATCATCGCCGTTCAGGCAAAATGTTTTAAAATATAATAATATAGAGTCACAAGTTAAAAACAATTCAATTGGTTTACGTTATTTTTTCAAACTAAGTTATCTTGATAACGTTTGACCTTTAAATAATATAATTTTACGCTTCAAATGGCATACTTAACTCAAAATTGTCAGTTTTAGAGTTGGTGGCTTTTGCCTGAACGGCGACGATATGTTAATTATGAAAATACTTAATTGATTTTTTTTCTAATAAATCAACCTTTTATGAATAGGAATATATTACATACTACGAATACAAAAAAAAACACTTTAAATTGGTTTAGAAAAATTAACTGTATTTTCAAAATCAATATGTATATTGTGGAAAAATGTTTTCAGACATATTTTTTTTTAATCGTGAAAAAACATGTCTTTACAAAAATGCGACATGTTTGGCCTTGACAATAGTGACGTCAAGATTCGTGACGATGTTGTTTTTAAACTTAAACGGTCGCAAAAAAGTTCAAAATTTAACCGAATCGTGACGTATTAGGGGTGTGGCCAATGCAACGTACCGTTTTCGTGGGAATTTAAAAATATGTTTTGCTACTAATATTTTTTTTTACTCTACAGTAAATATAATGTATATACCCTTATTCATTTAAAATCGTAAAAAAGTGATATTTCCCTATTCGCTTAAGGTATTAACTCATTTTTTAAATAAATTTGGAGATACACCATTATTAATCTGCACCATTCATATATATCATAAAAATGTAAAATAATTGGAAACGAAGAACTAGAATCTAGAATAGCATCCGCCCATACGCTCTGTAGCTGCAAGATGAAGTGGGATATTAAAATTATTTATTGTGCAACGCCCTTAAAGGTATTTTCACAAAATTGGCAGTGAAAAAAATATCCAAAATAAATATTTTCGAATAGATCTAGAAAACTCTAAATATGATAATTCCAAAACGTAAACATAGGTTTTATATTTAATATTCTTTTGTATTGAGGAAATCTATGAATATTAGTATAAATTAGTACTATCCAAAAATATTTTTTATGAAATTGGAAATGTAGTATCAAGTAAAATTTCCAATTTTATATCACGGAATAATTAGTATAAAATTAAAAATTTAATATCAAGTAATATTTTTTATAAAATTGTAAATCAATTACTAAGTAATGTTTTTTTATTAAATTAAAAATGTAATATCAAGTGATATTTAAAAAAAAATGGATATGTAATATCGTGTTCTATGTTTTATAAAATTGGAAATTTGATACCAAGTAAAAAAAAATTGCACCACAGCAGGCTAGGAGGCCCAATTACAGGGGTGAATTACAACAGAATACCCAGGCTTGAGAAAATTCACGTTAAATTTTTGTGTTCTCATCGGGAATCGAACCCGGAACCTTCCATGCGTGAATCTAGCTTCTCGACCACTACACCACGGAGGCCGCCCTTTTATTGTATTATAATTCTTTTTTTGTATATTTATTAATTTAAAGACAGACAAACGCAATAACCAGTACACCGTGAGGCCGATTAATCTCCACTCGAATTCCTTAGCGTACCTGCAAATAAATTTTAAATAAATACTTATTTAAATACACCCTCATTTTACCACGTTCAGTGGATTTAGACGATACTTTTGTCGGAATGGAGCTATTTTCTCAGAGCGATATTTCATAGTCCCATCTACCTCGATGTATATTTAAAAAAAAATCAAAATTCGCTTCAGTTTTAGTGCTGCAGAGCAGCGTTTATTTAATAATTTAAAATACATTTAACAATTTGTTACCCACTAAGTCTAAAGACTTTTCGGTGGGACACATTTTTTTTTTAATTAGAGGTTTATCTAACATTATTATATTTGTATTATATTTATTTATTTATTAACTGGCACTATAAAGCATTTAGAAGATATTTATTCAGTTCTTTTTTTCATTTGAAGATCTTTCATATTAATGGTGGTTTGTGGGAGATCATTGAACAACTTTGAAATAATGCAAGTTAATGTTCGCTCTCTGAAGTAATTTGTAATTTGGGGAACGATCAGGGAGCCCTTAGTTTTTAATCTAGTGTTGTGAGTGTGGGAAACTCTTTTTTTATATTCCGGATCAACAAAGTGATCTACAATCAATTTGTAGTCACAAAGTTGTTTTACCGGCAGGACATTACAGAATTAAAGAAGAAAAAAAAAAAAAAAAAAAAAAAATCATATATATATATATATATACAATTTCACCCATACATTTCGCCTCACGGATTATACTATCCAGTACGATCCCCTTTAACAGTCTCACCTGAATATCATAAACTTTACCCAGGTAATACTATAAGTTGAGACCCCAGACACGCACTCCGTAAGATATAATCGATTCAATGAGCGACGTATATATGTATCTTAGCGTTTTGAAAGGTAGTATGCTCTATAAATCACCTTAATCTGTCGCAGATTCCATCAATATAAACACCCAAGCTAAATTTAGAATCAATAATTAATCCTAGATATTTATGATCATTTACAACATCTATAATAGGACAATTACATTTATCTGATTCTATATTTAAATTTCATTGAAAGCAAAAATTTATATGAGCTTGTATGTCTATTTCAAATACACATTTAGTAATATATGGTGAGGATACGGTGAACAATTTTAGTTTTTTTAGAATGTATAACAAAGCCATAGTCATGCGCCCATTTAATGAGATTTGAAAAATCTTCTTGAAGCAGTTTTTACATTTGAATGGCTTATTACAAGGGCAGTATCGTCTGCGAATTGGAAGCAATTCGAAAATTTATCATGGTTTTCCATTGAATTACAATATATTGAGTAATGAATCGGTCCAAAGACTGATCCTTGAGCTGTTCCAATAGACACAACTCTTTCATTACTAAAGTTTTCTCCAACTTTTACTTTCATGCAACGATTTTTTAGGTAATTTTCCATAATTTTACTATATCTTCCCCTTATTCCTGCAACTTCGAGGGATTTTACAAGTATTTCATGGTTTAGCGTGTCGAAAGCTTTTGAAAAGTCTATCATTAATACAAAAACATGTTTTTTATCATTAAGCTCCCCGTTTATATAATTTGAAAATATAGAAAGTAGAAGCGTAGTACTCTTTTTTTCCTGGAATCCATATTGATTTGAACATAAAATATTATTTCTAGATAAAAATACATTTATACATTTGATAAGATATTTTTCAAAAAAATTATTTATGGTTGGGAGTGGAGAAATGGGACGATAATTTCCGTAGTCTGAATGTGATCCCCCTTTATAAATGGGTCTTACAATAGCAGTTTTAAGAGCATCTGGATAGGTTCCGTTTTCAATACACATATTTAAAATATGACTTAGAATAGGACTGATTAGTTAAGAAATAGTTTTGAGGTCTCGCGCTCTAATACAGGAGCCTTATTGTTACTAAGAGAGCCAATAATATTTTCAATGTCCCGTGGTTTACATTTAGGTATATACAGTGACACTAAGGAGGAACTTTCTGCGTTATTTTGCAGAAAAAGTGATTGGCATTCGTGTCTAAGTTTTTTATATCGCCAATAAACCTCTTACCAAACTCATTTGTAATCTCTTCATTAGATTTGTCTTTTCCTAGATATGTTATTATTTGATTATCATTGTTTGATTTAGATTTCCCCATTATTCCATTAATTATTTCCCACATTTTTTTAGGATTTCCCTCCGCCTTACTTAGTTCGTTTTTGCAATAAATTCTTTTGGCTTTTTTTATTAGCATCATTGTTTTATTTCTCGCTTTTACATACTCACTTCGATAGTTTATGTTTCTATTGCTACTTTTCCATTTACGAAATAGATTATCCCTCAATTTCATTTCGTTAATTATTAAATTATTAATCCGTTTATTTCGCGATATATTCCTTCAAGAGTTAGAAGGATCATATACGACGCTTTCACAATGTACATTCGTGGTTTATGCGATTAAACGTGTTATTTAGTTGAACGATCAAGTCGTTTGCATTGTCGGAATGCGATAGTAATATACTACCCCAGTTTATTTCACAAAGTTTTGAGAGTATCTTACGCTCTTGTCGCACTCGTACCTTAGAATGCATTAACTTATCGCCGTCTCTCACTTTGCGTAAACTCATT
Organism: Micrasema longulum; assembly: GCF_059751315.1. Taxonomy (NCBI): domain Eukaryota; kingdom Metazoa; phylum Arthropoda; class Insecta; order Trichoptera; family Brachycentridae; genus Micrasema; species Micrasema longulum. Next base: position 31,979 of record NW_028278519.1, read on the forward strand.
ATAATTGGAAAGTGATCCAATATCTTTAACCTAATAATTGAAAAATTCGACATGTAAAATTTACTCCTGAAATAAAAATAAACGAGACACGATTGTTTAAGGGATCCTGATACTATGACCTCCCGAGTAAAACCCTTAATTAAAGATTTAAGTCCATGGTTATTTACGATATTTAATAAATTCGACACGTTATTTATTTGTTTATTTGTTAAGTCGATGTTTATATTTCCACATATAATAAGGTTATCATTTTTTAAACTGAAAGGATGCACTGTTCGATATTGATAAGAAATTTACTTACTGGCTGGTTTAGCGGTCGATATATTGCGATTATCACAAATTTACGTGTATTCCAAGATAAATTCACTTTCACTTCCTCGAAACCATCACAGGAAAGATCCACAAATTCACATAAAATAGAAGATTTGACAAATATTAAAATACAACACCTGTGTTATTTTTCCTATATTAATAATGTCTTTGAAATCCAAGTATATTCGGAACAATCTCTTTTGAATGAAAAAAACAAAACTATTTGTCGTTTTGTTTTTTTTATTTTTTCTGGCGAGACTTCTACGAAACCATACGAATTTAAAGGTAAGTAGTTTATTCTTCGTTTTCCAGAGTAAATCTTTAAAGAATGGAGTCATGTGTTCCTTTATGAAGATAGGATCTGCGTTTTTATTAAATATCTTATTTGTGGTTTTCTTCTTATTTATGAGCATATCTCGGACTTTTTTATCACTAAATTGAACAATTATAGTGTCATCCTTTTTAGGATTTTTGGATTTGTTACGGTAAATATAATCGACAGAGTTACTAACATTTTTTCTAGGATTTTCTGAGCTAGTAGCTCAGATTCTGAGACTTTTACGCAATAAATTTCTACATTTTTAGAACGGTTATCTTGCTCGATGGTCGCGATTTTAAAGTTTAATTTTTCGATCACCTCATCTTTTTCGTTGCAATTTTTTGTCAGGTCATTCAAAATCTTTTGGTTTTCTTTTAACACTGGTACATTCTTCAAGTTTGGCTCACATCAAGTCATACTGATCACTAATAAAGTAGCTTGCCACCTATATCTCCTTTAGTTCCTTTTGCACTTCAAATATGATATTCATTTTGCTGTTAAAATTAAAAAGTAACTGCTTCACTGAGCATGTTTTAAGGTCAACTTCACCATCACTATTCTCCTTCCCTGGAGCTGTGCTGGCGGTTGCACTGGAGCTTGCGCTGGACGCGGATTCCCTGCAATTGTTACATTTCCAGGTGTCCCTTTGTCTCCGAAGGGTCGATTCCCTCCCAGGTCCACATTTAAAATGAAAGAAAACTCCACATGGTCCCTTGCACTGAAGCACTTCTGAGTTTTTGTTTGGCATTCCGCCTTTACATTTATTGCACTGCATTTTAGGTTGTAGGTAGTTAAGAATTTTATTTCTGTGTACTGAACCTGTCACCTCAATGGTTTATTGACAGCTGCTTCATTTGGTGTTTTTACGTAATTCCCTATGTATAATTAGGTGAAGATATGTAAATTATAATTATTTTTTAACAAATAGTGGAATTAATCTAATTAAAAAAGAAAATTTTGTAACACTGTGTTTACTAAGAGTCATATTATAAAACAAATTTAATACATATAATCTCTTTTTTTACAATTTCAAATTAATATAAAATATTTTTAATTTATAATTTTGAATTACTAGACAGGAAGCTGAGGAATATGTTTCATATATAAGAATGTAATTATAGTTTCTTGAAAATCCTTTCTCGTTTTATTGATGTAGATATGTTTTAATTTTTATTATTTTTTTTATTTCTTTTAATTTTTTACACAATTGATGTGAAATTATGTACAATTATGTATGAATAAAAAATACACTGACACTCCGGAACGTGCCTGTGGGCCAGTGGAGTGGCTATATCCATAAAAATATATATATATTGAATGTACCTACCTATTGTATAGACATTTTTGTTAACTATGTATTTGTATTGTATTTTATATTGGATTAAATAAAAAAAAAAAAAAAAAAAAAAAAAAAAAGAATTCCCGCGAAAACGGTCTATTGCATTCATCATCGCATCACGAATCTTAACGTCACAAATATCAAGGCCGAATATGTCGTGTTTTTGTGGGGACATATTTTTTAATAATTTTCTTTTTAAAGTTATATATGAAAATATTTCTGCACAGTATCCATATTGATTTTGAAAATACAATCAACTTTCATAAAGCCATTTTATATATTTTATTCGTAGAGCAGTATTGTGCGAATTAATGGAATAAAATGTTATGTCAGTGTTATCAACTATTAAATTTCCAAATTTAGTAAATGGGGTCTAGAATTCCAACCGTCTATGCGCTCAGTAGCTGCAAGACTTGTTGTAATCTAACTTATATTTTTATAAATTTGTTTTTTATTTAATTTTTTAAAAATATCACTTTAACTTTAAACTTCATGGTCAATCAAAAAAATAAAAAATGTAAATAGGGGCTAGATTTCTTACTGTCTATGCGCTCTGTAGCTGCAAGACGTGCTGTAATTTAGCTCCTATATAACATAATTGGAAACGAGGAACTATAATCCCAACCGTCCATGCACTCTGTAGCTGGAAGACGTGCTGGGATATTTATTTATTGTACAGCGCCCTTGAGGTGATTTTCACAAAAATAGCGCTATATAAATTATCCTAATATATACATAGATATAAAATTCCTTGTAATAATGAAATACGTTTTTTATTAATATTTTGAGTGACGAACAACCATAAAATATTTTTTATTTATAAGATGTATGTCATTCTTTTGCTTTTAAATCAGCCTGAACACGTTTTGGCATGGAATCAATTAAACTTCGGCAATTTTGGCATTGAAATACTTAAGCACAAACTTCGATACGTGATAAGGAGCTGAGTCCTGTTGAAATACAGCTCCACTATTGGGACAATATTTACTCAGTTATGTATTCAAGTGCTGCTCCAATAGGGCTTTATACTTGAGGCTATTCATCATTCCTTTTATTGGTATCAGAGATCCGGTCCCCATATACAAAAGCAGCCCTAAAACATCTTCTTCACAGGATATTTCACCGTTTGGTCAATATGAGCCACAGTGAGTTTTTCATCCCCACTTTTTCTAACAAATTTTGTGCGATATCCCTGCACGAGAAAGTGGCTCTCATCTGAAAACAGACCTTCCTCTAGTCTTCTACAGTCCATTTGATTTATTTTCTAGCCCAAATGAGCCTTTGCTTCATCATACGTGCCGTCAGGTGCCGTCAGGAGCTGTTTCTTATGTGGTCGAATTGCTTTTCTTCCAGATTCAATGACTCTTCCTCGCACTGTTGAGTCATGCATCATCACCCCGGTGGCTGACAAATCTCGTTGAAGTTTGTAACTTGTTTTTCTGGGGTTAAACTTACTATTTCTGATTAAAGATATTTCATCTCGGATACTAGTTTTCCGGTTCTTTTCATATTTCTCAATTATCTTTGCTTCAACTGACCCTGTTTCTCTTTTCTACTTAATAATCTTGCTGACTGCTCCCCGACTCACAAAACATTAATTTGTAATCGCTTTCTGAGTCATTGGTGTATGTTCACTTAAGTTTGTAATCTTTTCCCTTTTCCTCGATGTGATATCCATGATTTAACCCAACTCAAAAACACCGTTTAATATGCAAGCAATTTATAAAATTAGTCCTTTATTGAGAAAATGTAAAAAAAACTACAGATAGTACACGAGCAAACACCAATATGAGCTCCAAAAGAATTAATGAACCGTAAGTCATAACTTTTGGCGCTAAATAACTGTCAAATTGACAAATAATGTGTATAGTACGAGTATATTAATATTTCATACTCGATTTTTTTATATTTTTATTTTTAAGCACTCTTTATACCACATATATGTAAAAGGCAGAAATGCCGTATATAAACAAATAAATAAATAAAATATGAATGTTGCTAGACGTAAAAAATGACAAAATTACTCATATTCCATTAATTCGCACAATACTGTATGTGATATATCTACATTACATTATAAATGAAATCATTATCGTTTTATGTAACATTATTTTATATTCTGTAAACTATTGCTTTGCGACCACAATCGAGTGCATTCATTTTCAGGGTCAACATAAGATGCCATAAATACTTTATAATTACACTGTTTTTAATAAAAACGTAAATGATGTTTTTACATTAAATAATGTTGAGGTGTCAATTCTATTCCGTATAAAGGAATAAATAATGTATGATGAGATGCCTGGGCTCCGATTACAATAGGCAGATTCATTCGCCGCGGTGCTCACATATGTCTGTGAGCGCCTTTGAATGCACTCCTACGAAGTATTATTTATTATCAAAAAGGTTCGTAGCTTAAGCATTCATCAAGTAAGTATAAAGTATATATTGTCGCCGTTCAGGCAAAAGTCACTAACCCTAAATATGACAGTTTTCAGTTAAATATTTTATTTGAAGCGTAAACATATGTTTTTTAAGAGGCAAACGTCACTAAGGTAATAAAGTTAGAAAAAAAAATTCGTAAATCCGAATTATATATGTTTACAATGTGACTTTATATTATCATTATATTAAAACGTTTAAAAAACTTGTTAAAAAATATTTTTTAACCACATCATTACAAAAATTCTTTTTAATTTTCACTAAATCTTATAGCTAGCTTTGCCCAGATTAGGAACAAGCAAAAGTCACATAAAAAAATGTTAGTCACTTTGCCTCAAACCTTTCAGATATTTTTAGATGTGTCAGAAGGAAAAAGTTACCAATGGAATTTATTAAAAAGACATGAATGAATTATGTTGTGCACATAAAACCGCCAAAACACAAAAATCTGATTTTTTCTTAGTCTCCAAAATTTCAAATAGCGATTTCTCAAATGACGTTTTTTGGTTTAGTGAGTTTTGTACGAACGGCGACAAAATATGGATGGTCACTAACAAAATAAGTTTTTGAAATAATAAATCTCAGATCTTGATCGGAATACGATAAATTTCATATAAAAATGTTACAACAATAGTATAAAAACTTTTAAGAATTCTAAAAAAAAAAAAGTTTTTTTTTTATTATTTCAAATCCCTCAAAAATGACAACTATTGTTTCACAACACAAATTTAACTAATTTTATGTTTTATTCCGTAAAGACTAGCAGTAACTTGTGTAAGATGTGGTGAATATATTTTGTGATTTTTTCTAGTGTCTTTGATGATACAAATAATATTAATATATGTATATAAAACTAACTATTTAACCAACTTAAACAGTAATATAAACATACAATTATCTCATATTCAAATTGAGATGATTGTCATAAGAAACAGTATTCATAAACTGTTATGGTCCGAACAAAATACCTACACTACTGTTGAAAACATGTCTTGACTTCCTTGTACAGGTGTTCTTTAAACCCTGTCATATCCGAAACCACGACGATCAGTATGAACAAGAAGACATATTAGCACATTTAAAAAAATATTTAGAACAAAGGAAATTTAAAAAAAAAAAACATTTAAAAAAAAACAAATGGTTGCTTACTTCTGCCGGGGTGAAACGAGGAGGGGTAAGGGGGGGACACTGCGCCGCGTCTCCCTCACTTCTCCCCTGCAGAAGTAAGCAACCATTTGTTTTTTTTAATATTTTATTTTTTTTAAATTTCTTTGTTCTAAATATTTTTTTAAATGTGCTAATACGTCTTCTTGTTCATACTGATCATCGTGGTTTTAGATGTGAAAGGGTTTAAAAAACACCCTATACGCTTATTCATTCAAAATTATAGAGCTGATACCTTTATTGTTATTTTTAACTAGTAGCTTTTTAACTTCACAAAGGTCAACAGATGGAAGAATCGAAGGAATATGGATATTCAAACATAGGCAAGACAGGTCATAAGCCCCGTGGATGCCAAGACTTAAATATTCCCTTCTCTGAAAAGTTCTTAATCTCTGTTGTAATATGTTAATAGTAACAGCTCTCTAGGGGGTTGAATCCAGTCCTTGTCTACAAAAATTTGGACAAACTCAAAACATTGTAGGTTGAGTAAGGTTAGGTTAAGTAAATAAAATATATGTGTATAGTGTATAGATACTATATATATAAATATACATATGTATAAAAATAAATGTAAAACGAACTCCCTCTCGGTAGAGGTAGAAACGTTATTATTATTCATGTATATACCAACCATTTTGTAATTTTATACTTATATTGTCAAGATTTTTTTCAATAAACATAAAAAAAGTTGCTTAAAAATTAAGGGTAACTTACCTATGCAGTAGTCTGTCAGATTGTATGTGATGGGAAATCCTTCACACTGAATCTTGTACTGTAAACATCTTGACACAAATGTCAGATTTTTCTTTTCACACAATGCTCTCCTGTCATCCTCATCAGCAAGACATGCGGCCACTTTAGACTCACAATTTTCCTAAAAAAAAAACACAGTTTTATTTTTTACCAAAAATTGATTATTTATTTTTATACATACTGTGTATACGCCTAAAACCCTTTTTATCATATTGCATAAGGATGTGTAAATCATACCATTAAATAAAAAAGCTAATATAATTTTAAAAAATACAATTTATAACATTTCTTGATTTAAATTTTAACAACAGAGTTTCAAACATTTTACTAAGCTCTTTTTTGTTCCATTTTTAATATAATTACAAGTTTTACAGATTTTTTTATACTTACGCACCCACACACACGCACCTTCTCCCTCATTCATTCCCACACGCACATATCCCTCTCCCTCATTCATTCACGCATACACACATTCACATACACATGAATACAAACGTCGCACACATACAATTACGTAAACTCTTTTCTTATATATTATGTGTCATTAGATTTACAGTGGATTTTTTTAATTGGCTCTAATATTGTTAATATTTTTCTACTTATTTTGTTGATGTAATAGCTGTAAAAATTCAAAATAAAATAAAATAAAATAAAATAAAATAAAATAAAATAAAATAAAATAAAATAAAATAAAATAAAATAAAATAAAATAAAATAAAATAAAATAAAATAAAATAAAATAAAATAAAATAAAATAAAATAAAATAAAATAAAATAAAATAAAATAAAATAGAATAGAATAGAATAGAATAGAATAGAATAGAATAGAATAGAATAGAATAGAATAAAATAAAATAAAATAAAATAAAATAAAATAAAATAAAATAAAATAAAATAAAATAAAATAAAATAAAATAAAATAAAATAAAATAAAATAAAATAAAATAAAATAAAATAAAATAAAATAAAATAAAATAATTTACAACAAAAAGGCAAAACCAAACATTTGTAACACAATTGACATCATTACGTAACAATTTACAACTATTTTGGATACAATATCAAAATAAACAAAAATACGTAGTTAGTATTTCCAAATTATTAGCAGTTTCCAGTGCAGTGATATGGTGTACGAATGTTGAATAATTTTTTAGTTATTCATTTAAAAAGGAAAGTTAAACAAAATTATTTTAACATTAAAATAACTTCTGTTCAACATATTTATCAACGACATTCCGGAATGTTTTCTTCATGCCAAATATGTACTCTTTGCTTATAATAGTAAAATATTTATGAAAATAAATTCGATCGAGGACTGCAATCTCTTATAGACTGATTTGTACCGCCTCTCAGATTATTTCTCGCGTAAACGTAACACAATTTTCAGTATGCTCTGATGAATAAAATTATACCTAGAAAGAACTTCATAAAACTTAGGAATAGTTTTTAGATTCAAAGCTTGTAATCGATATTCATATTAATGAAATTATTAATAAGGCATATAAAATGCTAGGTTTTTTATGCGAATGTCTAACGACTTCAAAAATATTAAAACATTAACACTGCTTTATAACACAAATGTGAGAAGTCAGTTGGAGTATGCTTCTATTATATGGAATCCACAACATAAGGTATATATTAATAACTTAGAAAGGATACAGAAAAAAAAATATTTAACAACATTTTTATTTGATTGTACTCCAAATTCAATTAAAATTCTGGAGTACAGAAGAGTGATTAAATATCAATTATTCCTATTTAAACATGTAAACAATGTCATAGATTGCTTTTTACTTATAAGTTCTTAAGAATATTTTATGGTCATGAAGATAAGTCTCCAAACTACGTTAAAGTTGCCGATACCTAGGACGAATTCAAGAAAGAACGATTTTTTGTATAAAGCATACAATACCGTTCTCTCCGGGCACGCAGACATTTTTTATCTCTCCTATACTAAATATAGAAGATTCCTTATAGACGTTGATAATACGCCTGCATAATTACATGAGTATGTCATTAAAAATGTATATTCATGATTATGTTTTGTACCTTCTTCAATTTAATTACATAAGTTTTTTTTTCTTTTCTTATTTATTATTCATATATTTTATTTTTCTTTTATTTAATTATTATAATTTATTATATATATACATATTTTATTTGAAGTTTCTGAATTACGAACATTTAAACACATCTATTTTTTCCAATTCATGTTATAGCTTAATTTTAAGATGTATTTTTCTAAAGTGTATTTTTGTAATTATATTTCTATGTAAATAATATGTGTAAGGAAAAATAAACAAATAAAAAAGTAAAAGAATAAATACATTCAGCGCCGCTGAGAATCAGTCTATATGACTTGTTCGGCAGTGCCGATGTTATAAATATATTGTATATAAATATTATTGTTTGGCTTTATAAATATGTTTACATTGTACTTTTCAAAATTGTCTTTTTTGTATATCTTAGATTGTAAGTATAAGATTGTATAACTATATTTTTCAGTTTTTATTTTTTAATTTTTAAAATTAATTTTATTTTGACTACATAAGACTGATATATAGTATATATAAGACTGATTATCTTAAATTCATGTAACAAAAATGATCAAGATACGGTGTACCAATCTAGTGCCCTAAGAAATGATGATGATGAATTTTATTTTATTACTGGGTTATTATACTGTGTACTTCTACTACTACCATCATGCCATTTCAAGAAGGCCGAGAGGATAACCGCCACACTCGTCTTTCTTGGCATATATAGCTTCATCCACATTCATACATATTGTCATACACGCTCTTCGGTTTTGCCTGCTTTCGACAGGACCAGACTTACGATTTTTGTTTATCTGATCATGCCACGTCTTCCTTAGTCGTCCTCGTCTCACATTACCGTTAGTGTGCTGTGTAAAATGATTATTGTCTGTTTTTACAATTTAAGTTCTAATGTACATTTATCGTCTATATAAATTATATGTAAAAACGGTTGTTTTTTTTCCTAAATAAATAAATAATAATCGACTATATTCGACTTATAACAACTTACTTAAAATCAGGTGTTAATCCAAAACATGACAGAGAAAGATAAAACGTCATATTATATATATATATATTGCTAATTTGCCTATTATTCATGTAATAATTTAATATATATTTATTGCAGCAATGTTTTTTTATTATTGTTTTGTATTTTCGTTCGCTTTTATAAAAATAAATTGACATGTAAATGAATTCACCTTAAAATGTAATTTGCCTGGCTTAGAACGGAGTTGTACCCTTGTTAGCTAGACAAAGTTTAAAACAAGAAATGTAAAAATTATATAATAAAACACTTATTTGTAAAATAATTGTAAAACAGTAAATATATATATAAATAACATATAAAAATTATTATGCTATAATTTTTAATACTAAAATCTTGAACTAGAGAAGAAGCAATAAATAAAATCCTTTATAACGACAAAGGTATCCGGTTACACCTTTGAATAATTTATAGCTATATTTGACATTCTCATTGACCTTCATAGAGTCATAATAAAACACAGGTGAGTAGAATAATGCCAAAAATTAATTCCTAAATATTAAACAATATATTTTTTTAATACAAAATTAAAAATTAAGGGCGGCGGGTAGTGTAATTCAACCAGTCGTAAAAAATATAAAAATTAAAGTATTTTTTTTTAGGAAATAAATATTTAAGTATTCAATTTTATGTACAAAATATTTTTTTTGTAGAAAAGCAGAACATGCATACATTTTTTTCTTCTAAACATGTTTAATTATAGGTTACCAACGAAGATAATTTAAATTTTCATGCAAATGTTCTCATTTTTGTACACGAATATCGGTTTATCTTTATAGATAGTCGAAGATAACTCTGTTAACTTCCCATTGTAATCGGGGCCCAGGAGAGCGAAACTGAGAGAGTGAAATGATGTTTCGGAAAAAACCTTTAAACCCACCTGTCTTCTAGATCAGGTCCTTAGCGTGTCTTAATTATATAAATATTTTTACTTAGATAATATAATTACGCATTTAATTTTGTTCAGAACATGACCGTTCCCTTGACAACGCTTAAAAACGAACTAAACAATAGGACTTAAAACAATTTACCCATGTTAGCCAATGATGTATTTTAGGTATCTAATTGTTGTTGGTAAGATAATCTTATTTTATTTTTAAGCCTTTTTTAAAAAAAAACAATCAACGGGTTATTAAATATACTTAAATAAATAAAATCAATAAAATGTTTTGCACTTACAGCCAATCTGCTGGATCAACAAAATGGATTTTTTACCCTTGAAAATAGACGAACTATATTTGAATTATGCTATTTATAAAAATTATTAAATAGTAAAGTAGACTCTTTTAACCTACTCTCCAAAATTAATCTTAATGTCCCCTTTCGCGTGACAAGAAATAAGTACGAGTATTTATTCCATCTGCCAGTCTGTAGCACTAGTTAGTGCACAACACTCTTTCCTCTATCGTTCTTGCTCTAACATTAATGTTTTTTTTTCATATATTGATATATATTTAACACGCCCCTTTATTTATTTATAAATAAATTAAGACTCATTCTTTCTGGCTGCGATACGACCCTTTTCTTGTACCACAATTTAATATGCACGATTTTTTATTTAGAAACTTTGCTGGTCTGTCTTAAAACCTTTTTTTTATGTTATTGTATCATTTTCGACTGTTTGTTTCTGTAAAATAAAAAAATACTTTTAATTTTTAAAGAAAAAAAAACTTAATCTTTAATTTAAATTAATTTAATGTTGCATATAATCACTTTTGCACGTGCTTTAGGTATTATATTATGAAAATGGCGCTATAAAAATCATTTATATGAATAATGATAATCAGTGTCCGAAAGGCGACATAAATCTTAGAATTGTAACCTTTAAATTATTAGTAAAGTGGGTTCACCTACATACATAAAGCATTGCATTCTCGGAAGATACCTGTTATAAGAATTATTTATAGGTATTTAAAAATAAAGGTAATATTTTTTTACCTAGGTAAGGTTAACAAACAAAACACAAAGAATATTTTAAATACGAGTGTACTTACTCGAACATACAAATCATTATAGACAAGTAACTACTTGTAACCCTCTAAGGCACTGTTTTTCAAGTGGTCGCGGTCAAAAAAGGATGATGAACTGGTATCCCACTCAATTTATTTTATTTAACCTTAGCATTGTTCGCGACTGCGACATCTAAACATGGCAATAGTTGGTCTTTGGGGAGAGGTGTAGCCAGTGGCCAGCTATTTTTTTTACTCGTAAGGGAGTCGCTTATTCAAAAAGGTTGAAAAGCACTGCTCTAAAGAAACGGGTTTTAATCCACTCTACCACAACTTGATTTCCATTTTCTAGTTTACTCGGTGGTTCACCGAGAGGCACTGACACATCAACACCGGCTTATTAAAAAATCGAACAAACTTTACGTATGCCTATGGATTTCTGTAATTCTATTCTTTATATGTTTTTGAAGCTTTGAATTTAAAAATGATAATATATTTTTTTGAAAATGAAAACTTTTTTCTTTAACATTCATAAAGGAAAAAATATATTTTATTTTTATTTATTAATTTAATTTCACAATATGCCAAAAGGGCATTTACAAAAATAACACAAGTAAGCACAGACATAGGCATCATTATCATCATTCCCTTTTCCCCACCTCATGGTGCATATAGTACTGCATTGGTACACCGATCGCAGCGTATCTTGATAATTTTTTGTTACATGAAGGTAAGATAATCAGTCTTAAGCTTCAGGTGCCAGTCCAGGGACCATGAAATATTCTAGTAAATAAATAATTTCATATCAACCGTGTCGGTAATCGAACCGGAGGTCTCTGGCATGGTTGGCAAACATGCTGACCACTACACCACGAGGTTGACGCGAGCCGACAAACATAGTAGATAAGTAATAATAATAATATAAGAAACAATATAATAAAAATAAAGACGTGTAGCAACCGAAAAACCACGCTTCAAGTATTTATCTGCCTAACAAAAAAGAGATAAATAAAAAATAAAATAAATGCAAACACATTATTATTTATATAATACCATAATTAAACGAAGTTATGCAGAAAGCAGCCAGCCATAAAGAAGTGGAACTGAGATAATATCATTTTTGTGAAAAGAGTGAATAATCAAATCTACACAACAGTTGGAATGTTTTTTACTTTAATAAATGATAAATAATGCAAACATTAGTTTTTTTATACTTCGAAAAAGAATTTAATTATGTACTTGACCAGTTTTAATAATTTTTAAAGTCTGGCTGACAATACAACCCAAGATGTGAATTTTGCAGAAAACAGCCAGCCCTAGTAAAACTCTGATGATGTTGCGTCATTATGTATTGAACATATCATTTCATATATATATTTGGTAATTAATTGTAAAAAATCACTTAATTTATTGGTTATAACTGTGAAAATAATTGGATCTTGTGTTAAGGAGTTTTGGTAATTGTTTTAAGTCTGACCGACCACACAACCTTAAATATATATTATGCATAAAACAGCCAGATCTAATATTGAATGATAGCTATTTCAAACTTATACCCGTATGCAAAGACAAACCTTAAGGTGAGGAAAGTACATTCTATTGTCTTCACCTTCGGGTTGTTCTCTGCATTTGAAATTAGAATGTACTTTCCTCACCTTAAGTGTTGTCTCTGCATACGAGTATTAGCAGAGACAAACCTTAAGGTGAGGAAAGTACATTCTATTGTCGTCACCTTCGGGTTATTCTCTGCATTTGAAATTAGAATGTACTTTCCTCACCTTAAGTTTTGTCTCTGCATACGAGTATTAGAGTGTATGAAGTGCCATTCTGTATTAAAACATGTTTTTTTAAATTTAATGAAACCTATGTATTTATCCACTTTAATTTATTTAAGAGAACTAGGTTTCTGGAGGTATTAATCTTCTCATCTGCATGTATACCGTAAAAAAAATCTAATGCTGTGGGTGTTTTCTGCAAATTAACAAATGCCGTTTTTGTGATCAATCCTTTTTTCATTTTCAGTAGGTAATTACATATTACAGTTTTTTGTATGAAAGCGGCTTAGCTGTTTTTAGCAAAACATACAATTGACCTTATAGCACCCGATAACACCAATATCTCATTTTTACACAATTTTGGACTAGCTGCTTTCTGCATAACTACATTATATGTTTATTCTGCTTTTGCACATAATAATTAAAAGTAAACGTGTAAATTCATACTTTCATTCTAATACCCATTATTATAAATGCGAAAGTATATTTGTCTGTTTGTTTGTTTCATTCACGTCGCAACGGAGTGACCAATTATGTTATTTTGTGCAGCGGGATAGCCGAATAGCTGACAAGTGTCGTACGCTCCTTTTCATCTCGAAAAAGCATCTCACTCCTTCGGAAAAGATGTAGGTCCGAAGAAAGGCCTGAAATTTGTAGCATATAACATTCAGCGACAGCCGACTGTTTTCTAAATAAATATTATTATATACTTGTCTCTAAATGAATTTACAAAAACTCCATGGAAATATTGTATAATGTTGTATATAATGTGTTAACAAAATAAATCATTAAAATTTTGATTTTCATACACAGATAACTCACATACAATTGATTGACAGAAAATCACAAAGCAACTGGTATGAAAACATTTTTTAAATAAATAATGCATTATTTGTCACTGTTTGAGTTACTTTTATTCATTGAAGCGTGTTTCTATTATTTGCTATGCAAATTAAGGCATGTGACATATAGATATGTTTTACGCTACCGGTCCTCTTTATAATAAACGCGCTAACCACTTCACAATGAAGCAAAATAATTATGAACGTTGTTCTTCTAACTTTTACCCCCACGACTAATGCCTAGGGCACTTACTACATTATATCGACTGGGGAATATTCAGATAATTCATTAAATAAAGGCAAAGTGATCAGTCTTAGTTTATTCATTCAGATACAATTTATTTGAAATTCTTGAGAGAAAAATGTTTTATTAATGTAACAAGTCATTTTCCATCTGGACAAAACTAAGATTTTAAACGTGTTTTAGCTGCTATCAATTATCATACAAAGTGTTCTTTAAATACGTCAAATTATGCCAATCCTTTTAGGTTATTACGCGTTTATTTAATCAACAAAATTAAATGTGGTATTATATATTAATTGCATCTATATAATAATTATTATTTTAAAAATGAATGATTGCGTCTGTCACGTACGGGCCCGTTTCACACGTATCGCGCCAATCCACTCGGTCCAGTAAATTTAGGGTGGGTGGACACTTCTTCTTCTTTGTCTTCTTGTAGATCTGACGATCTGTTCTACTTGGACTACTCGGTCTCGAGTGATGAGCCCTGACTATCCTTCCATCGCTTAGGGGGCCTTCCAGGTGGGCGCCGTCCGGAAGGCAATTATTTTGCTGCTGTCGTGTGTATTTGTACGATCTGAAATGGGCCGACGGATAGCTTAATGATATAAAATGTTTTATTGAAAAAAAAAGTGTTTGCGTTTTTTTTAACGTTATTATCATGTTCCGTTTCTCGTTAATAACCGCTTTAGAAAATAGGAAACAAGTTGTGGTAGAGCGTGGTTCAAACCTCAAACCTCCTGATTCTGAGTCCATGACACTGCTGCGGTACGAACATTGGTATGTTTTTAAGAATTAATTTTTTAAAGACCAAAATTTTCGATTATTTTGATAACAAATTGTCTTCTTTCGCGCATTATTTAATGAAAAAAAAAATAAACATCTTCCACTTTTTTTCTTCTTAATTCACCCTATTTTAATTTTTAAATATGTTCCGTTAAATTCTAACTGTAGTTTCTCTTTTTTATTTCTTATCTCGGCTTCATTAAACAATATAATATTGCCTGTACATTATTTATATCCACTTTTTTTCCATGAGTCCGCTTTTTGCCGTTTTGAAGTTAAAAATGCAGAAATTATCGCAATAATCTACGAGTATTTTATACCTGAATTAAAACCGAAGTCCACTTTTGTCATAAAAATGCTTTTTAAAGTTGAAATAAAAATCTGAAGCCCACTTTGTTTTAATGCATAAAACATCAGTAGTCCCAGTGCAGAGATTATAAAGGCTATCTTTATCGGCACATACCGAGACGGTATACATAACTTTTGTAGTATCTCTATCTACCTCGGTATGTTCTATTATTTTAAAACGTACTAATATTATCAAAATAATCATTATTTTTAAATATTATAGGTTGGAAAAAAAAAACACAAAATCTTGTTGTCTGAACATTCCGTTCAATGTGACTCCCGAGGTACATTCGGTACATTCATACAGGGTGTTCTTTAAACCCTGTCACATCCGAAATCACGATGATCAGTATGGGCAAGAAGACATATTAGCATATTTTTTAAAATATTTAGAACAAAGAATTTTTTTTTAAATAAAATATTTTTAAAAAAACAAATGGTTGCTTACTTCTGCAGGGGAGAAGCGAGGGGGGCGTGAACGCGCGGGCCGTGGTGTATCAGACTCCCCCCTTCCCTTTACTCGTTTCTCCACTGCAGAAGTAAGCAACTATTTACTTTTTTTTATATTTAATTTTTTAAAATTTTATTCGTTTTAAAAAAATATTATAATGTGCCGATATGTCTTCTTGCTCATACCGATCGTCGTGGTTTCGGATGTGACAAGGTTTAATGAGCACCCTGTATATTTATGTACCCCGTGATGATTACTGTATTATTTTTAATGAACGAAAAATTGTATATACCTACTGCAATCAACCATTATAACTCTTATTCATCATTCCCTTTCCACATCTAATAGTACAAAGGGCACTGCATTGGTACACCGATCGCATCGTATCACGATCATTTATAAGATACCCGCAGGTAAGATGATCAGTCTCACGCTTCATGTGCCAGACCAGATATTATGAAATATCCTAGCGTAAAAACACTCTGTTAAATAAATATTTCATGCCACCCATGGGATCGAATTCGAGACCTCTTATACGGTAGGCAAACGGCCTGACCACTTTACCACGATGCGGAAATGCTTTTTAAGCATACGCTAGTACATACAAGTTCTAATTAATCGCTATATGACGGCAATTGATATTTGTTTATGAAAGTATTATATAAAGGGTGTTCTTTAAACCCTGTCACATCCGAAACCACGATGATCAGTATGGGCAAGAAGACATAATAGCATATTTCAAAAAATATTTAGAACAAAGAAATTTAAAAAAAATAAAATATTAAAAATACAAATGGTTGCTTACTTCTGCAGGGGAGAAGTGAGGGGGACGCGGAGCAGTGTCCCCCCCCTTACCCCTCCTCGTTTCACCCCTGCAGAAGTAAGCAACCATTTGTTTTTTTAAATGTTTTATTTTTTTTAATTTCCTTTGTTCTAAATATTTTTTTTAATGTGCTAATATGTCTTCTTGTTCATACTGATCGACGTGGTTTCGGATGTGACAGGGTTCAAAGAACACCTGTATATATTTGAGTTATTGGCATAAATTCGTATTATAATTATCATTAAACTCCTCCGTTAGTTTATTCTTACATGTATCATTCAGAATGGATTACACTGATCTACAAAAAAAAGTTTTTTCTAGCCTCGACACCATTCCTGTTCATTCTAATGTAAAATGACTTCCTAAATCAAAAAACAACACAAGTTCCCCCAATTGTTTTCACTTTTTGACAATAAGTTCATGGCCATGAATTTTATTTGAATGGGTGGAAAGGATTATTTTAGCTGTAAATTCAAAATTCATGTTTTAGAACTTTTCACCTCAATAGCCCCTCATAAGTGACGCAAAGGCTAAAATAATCATTTTCATCCCCGAAATATCGAAAAAATAGATGTGAGGGGCCTCCGCTGAAAATGGTGGGTTATGGGGGGAAAACGGGTGTCATATTCGGATCAGGAGATCATTTTGAATAAGAATCAGCATGAATAGTTTTAGGGCCGATTTTTATGCAGACCTATGATTATTGTATTGAAAAAATACCAAGGAGATTCACAAAACGTCCATAAAATATTGACTTGTAAATAACAATGCTACAAAAAAAGAATCAAGTTGTAGTAGCGTGACAATCAAATCTCGGGTTCCTATTGCGGAGTCGCGGAGTCCAAGTCAATAACATCAGACGTTTCGATATTAAAATTAATATGTAAATTGTCAAGAAGAAATATATTGTTCTTTGATTAAATAACAAACTGCACCACAGCTGGTGTTGCATAGGGCAGTGCATCGGTATACAAATTGCAACGTATCTAGATCATTTTATACATGAAATATTATTTGTCTTACGATTTTTAATGTTACAGTATTTGAGTACAGTATACAAATTAGCTATTGATATTTTACAGTAAATTTTTGTGTGTTTTTTAGGTAAAGTTTCCGCGGAAAAGCGCTTGTGAAAAAAACGGTTATTGCACTTAATTCATAAATTAATTACTCAAAAAAATTATGCCATATAGGAATAGGTGAATTTTCGTAATATTAATTTACTTATAAGACATTAGTAACATAATTTGAATTATAATAATAACAAAAATAAATTATTGAAAAATAATAAAGGGAATAAGAAACGTAGTTAAAAAACTGATTTAAAATGTAAATGCAATTATATCCATAGTGTATTTGGATAAAATAGCTATTGTTTTTTTTTAAAGGCACTACTATGTACATATAAATAGGTAAGTTATAAAAAATGATAATGCTCGATTTGGTTTGCTGATTTCGAATACATCATTAGATATACCGTGATGGGGGAACGGAAAAGGGTAATAAGAAATGTCTGTATCCTGGAATGGAAGACTTCCTCGCGCGACGTGGGCGAACCTTACGCGAGCCGCCTCTGAGCGGGAACCAGTAAGTCAATCTTGGTCGCGGACGAGTAATTAACGGGCTAATTAAAACAAACACCTCGGACGTCGCGTCGTCGGGCGGCGCTGGCGGCCAGGTGAGTATCGGGCAAGGAATGCAAGGAGCACCGCAGGAAGGGCAGTGGACAGCCTACCTTAGCAGTCGGCAGAGCCAGATGACTGGACAAGCAGAACAGGAACACCAACCGGAATACGACGTTCGTCACCATATTTTTATTTAAGTAGCACATTCTCGGAGATTAAAGAATTTATTTTACTACCATACTTGTGGAATTCACGATCGGAGCCGGTTTTTTAGTAATATTTATCTGTATATGGTTATGTTTAAGTACATTGTCTTTTGACTAAATCACATTATCTGCGAACTGCGAACGGAGGAACTGCATTACGTAGTGTAAACAAATGGAGTGTCACCGTCGCTGCTCGAGCAGTGCGGGCAGTGCGACTCGTCCAGTGCGCTCGATGGGCCAACGCGGTGACTGTTCGCTTACGGAGACCAGCGCTTCGGGACACGCGACACACGGCGACCGGTCCGCTAGGCCGAGGCTTTAACACTGAGTTCAAGACAAAACAGATGTTGAATCGGCGGCCGCTCGGCCGGGCAGTAAATCCTGCAACCGAGTCGAAACAACATCTCTTTCTCCGCCTCCTTGCCGAAGCTCGCCGTCGGCGTGCGCTCCTTGTTGCGTCGCCCCGAAGCTCGCGGGCTCTCCCACTCTTCCCAGACGGGATGTCTGGGTAGACATGTTGTCTCGCTGGAGCGTCGCGCGTATTGTATATTGTATTATTGGAGTCAAGTGGTTGGACCCTCGGCCTAGGTGAAACTCACATCATGCGACGACAGATTTACGGAGAGCGAGGAATAATCGCACGCTTCCTTTCCTATTAAGACTGCATACCTACTAAACCTCCTACTTTCATTATTATGTACCTACTTCCGATATTTTGATAGGTGCCCTTTTATTTATTGCTCGTATATTTTCAGTCTATTCTTATTTAATGAGTATTTTTTTAATACCTTTAGCGCAAGGTACATTAAATATTTATCACTCATATCAATAAATTATAAAGCACCTCAAAAATTGTTGTAGCGTGTATGATGATGTTATAATTATAAGCTCAGTAAAATAATCGTAATTATTATTTATAAATTTTCTAGTGCTGATGTTTTGAAAACTACATTTTGTTTTAAACGCGTATAATTTTGAAATGTATTTTATGTCCATAAATGTGTGAAATTACTTACTTTTAGTATCACCGCATCGCAACTCTATACAAACATGAATAAAATTAAAATAAGTTTATTTCTAGAATAATACAACTATCTTTATGTAAATATTATATGGTTCATTTGGTATAGAAAACGAGTTGAAAATTTATGTTTTTATTTTTAAATACCTACCTACGTAATGTGTTAAAAACAATGTGGCCTTGAGACGATGTATTATAAAAATAATGAAGATGACATAGTGATGTGGCGTTCTATCCTCTCTGCATATCCCTACGAGAAATTGGAATCATTGTGCGTTGTTGTTTAACTTACCTAAAGTATCGGTAGATTGCTTTTTTGAAAACTAAAAAAAACAAATTCAAAATGTAATTATTTTTTGGTCCCGCATTTGCAAGATCGTTTGCATTACGCATATCATTGTTTTATCATAAAAATGAATGGAAAAATCAAAAGACAAAAACGCACGGACTAGGAATGAAAAACGTGACTCAGGGCGTTTCTCCTTCCCACCCGCCCCTGCTTTTGTGACGTCATTAGTCATTGAAAACGTTCACGGCTTCTCAAACAAGTACCAATTTGATAATACCATACTTAAAGCAAATCTTCAGATTTTTTGACGCACTCTTAATAAATACTTACTAACAGGAAACATCACATGAACATCAAATGACCTTACCAAAAGTTCTGGTAGACATAATTGCAAGTACTTATTTAATGTGACAAAATAAATTTAATAAAACGCCAAATAAATATAAATAAAGTCCCCTTACAGTAGCTTATTACGAAACTGGTACTATATAAGTCCATAATAATAATAATAAATGACATGTATTTTTTAGGATACTTTCTTATTAAAAAATATATACAGCGATATGTACATAATTGATTAAAAGTGAAATTATTGTTATACACACAATACATCATGCTCTAATTATAGACACCGGACATCGCTTTTTTTAATTAAAATTTATTATTTATTTATTAGACATTTTTGAGACATAAGTCCGAACTCCATGGGACTAAAAGTCCCGTGTTGAGTTGGAATGAGTAATTAGTTGGCCCAGCAAATATATCACCATTTCATAACTGATTGAGCACTTTCGTCTTCGCGCTTTTTTCGCGCCTTTCGTCGCTTTTTAGAAGACAGGCGGTAGGTAAGAAGTATTTGAACATTGTCTTTCTGTAACTCTCCCTCAGATGCCTCCCCGGTACAGTGCGAAAAAGACAACTGCACGACTCCGACGGCCTAATTTTAGCCAACTGAAATCATCGAAATCGACGTTTCGCAGTCCCGTTTTCCGCACCTCAAAACTAAACCGATTTCGATGGTTTTTTTTATAAAAAAATTATCAGAATAAATTTTTCTGTGTCAGCACCATTTTCGTTTTAAAAAAATGTTTATCGTATTTGTATACCGCACGTCCGATGACGGCAGATAAAACTGGACGCTTTTTGAGTTTCTGGATATAAGAAACAATTTATCGACAAAAAAAAAAACAAAACGATAGAGACTCGCTAACGGCAAATATCTATATTAAATAAAAAAAATCATTGATCTAGTGCACTAGTGCCATAAACCAATGAGAAAATACGAAACTACGTTTGTATTCAGAAGAACAATACCACCTTTCTTCTTAAAAATACAAAATAGATACGTATCAAAAAGTGTGATTGATACTTTCTATTAAAATGATAAATATTTTTTTTTTTTTATTGAATCGGCATTCACTTCGTAACACTTCATTATAAATTATTATGTAAATAAAGCTTTGTTATTAGTGTTACACAATTTTATTATTTTACAAGAACACTACCATAGTTTCGGGAGAGCACTCCTCCCATCGACGGGTGATATAAAACTAGTGTTTTTGTAAAATAATAAAATTGTGTAACACTAATTACAAAGTTTTATTTTCATAATAATTGATAAATAATTTATTCATTTATTAGCAATATTAGTTTAAATGAAACATTTAAGTTTGTAAGTGAAAATTATTGATGGAAATTCATTGTAGTTTATTATGTTAATAAAAGACGAGCGATACTTTAACCAAACTCATTAAAATAGCATTATATCAACTCATTAGTTAACCCGAAGAAAAAGTTTTGATAATTATCCTTAAGATAAAAATAACTTTATTTACTTTACTTTCATATAACTTTGAATTATCTATCATTACCTCTGTTTTGTATAAATACATTGAACTTCTTATTAAAGATACCAGTCTCGAAGATGTCGCGAAAACGATGAAACCGGTCACTTGATATTCCAAATTTGTGGATTAAAGTATCACTCGTCTTTTATTTGTATAATACATTAGTTTAAATGTACCAAAATCCAGATATATTATGGGGGAAATGAATGGTGACGTGGGTCAAAGATGACCGAGAAAGACGTGGCATAAAACAAGATAAACAAAACAGAAAGATAAACAAAAATCTCATGTCTGGTCATGTAAAAAGCCGACACAACCAAAACCGTATGGCAATGTGTGTGCATGGGGAAGAAGCTAAGAATGCATGTCGGGTGGTAGCAGTAATTGTATAAGAAACATTCTTCAGCTCTCCGGAAAGTCTATTAGGATTGAAAAGCATTTCAACAATGATGAAGAATCTTTCTGAGAAAGGAACATGAAACAATGGAGATATAAGCCCGCAAATCACTTCATCTCCTTCACTCGTTCGATAGGGTCATATTAGGAACTATGTTAAATCTTTGCCAGTAAAACTTTCTCATATTTTCAAGTCGATACGTAACATTTTATCCCTAATCAAACGCAAACAACTGTATTTTATTTTATGTAACTCAAATATAACTTATGGTATAATAGGATGGGGAGGCACTAATAAATGGATATTAAAACCTCTCGAATCTGCTCAAAAATCAATCATTAAAATGATTTTTAAAAAGGCCTGAAGTACCCCGGCGTCAAGTTATTTGGGGAATTTGAGATCTTAGATTAATTATATATTTTTAGAATAATAATATTTGTGAAAGTAAATTATTCTTGATTATTATGAGGATAGGTCATGGGGTCTATCACAAACTCTGAATTCGGGCAAAGAAATTTCAGGTTTCTGGGCCCCAAAATATTCAATATATTACCCATAGATTGCAAAACCATGACCCGGATACAATTTACTAAATTTGTAAAAAAATGGTTACTGAGTTTAGGTCGAGAAAAATCGGAAAATTTACTTAAAATACATTCCTAAATAATCAATTAATATTGTATAACGGTATAGTAAAGTAACAAGCGGGTAGTAATGTTATTGATTATTTTTTGCATAAAAATGTCTGCCTTAAAACAGGTTGTACCTAGTTAGGCAGAATAGATATGATCCAGAGAAATCTATTACCTAAGTGTGTATGAACATGTGTAGTAGATAAAGTAATTGTTATTTTTGTAAATAAACTATGATTATTATTATTATTATTATTGTCTCGATAATTTAATGTACTTTACTTATATGCTTTGAAATGCAAATTTTTTTTCGTTTTTGAGCGCGTGTTGTAAATAAATTCTGTCAATTTTCCCTAGACGTAGGTGTAACAAAATTTTTGTAGTTGTTTATTTTGTTTGTATCGCTACGTTTTTATTATTTCCGAAGCGGAATATGGGAATTATGGCCACAATCCCAATTCGGAACAATATTCCTTTGCTGTCATGCAGAGAAACTAGAATAAGGTGAATGTACTGACCGCGTACGTATTTAATTGATTACAATTCTAATAATAGTGACGAGTATAATACATGTATTTATCAAGTTTCTATGTTATGTCATGTTCGCGGTTTGATCATCGTTTCCTTTCCACGCCTAATGGTGCGTAGGGCACTACATTGTTACGCCAACCGCGGCGTATCTAGATAATTTTTGTCACATGAAAGTAAGATAAGTCTTTCGCATCAGGTGCCAGCCCAGGGACTATGAAATATTTCAGCGTAAAAGTACATATTTTAAATGAACATCTCATGTATAATGTGTCGGAAATCGAACCCGAGACTTCTCGCATAGT
The DNA here is from genome assembly GCF_059751315.1 of Micrasema longulum. Classification (NCBI taxonomy): domain Eukaryota; kingdom Metazoa; phylum Arthropoda; class Insecta; order Trichoptera; family Brachycentridae; genus Micrasema; species Micrasema longulum. The sequence continues at coordinate 55,460 of NW_028278519.1, forward strand.
AAGCAAACGCGCCGATCAATTATATAACCACGAGGCGGACGACAATTTTATTTTAAATTAGCTTTTTTCGATGCTATATTTTAGTACGCGAGCCAGATGTTAAGAAACACAATTTCACACACACTAAATAAGGAAAAAAAGACCAATGATGACGGAAAACATCTGACAATCGTGCTAAAAACAAGAAACCATAACACGAATAGATTCCACTCGCTCCGTGCGTCATATACGTCCCGTGAGTTGTGAAACTCAGGTGCCTGGAGCATATTGGGATTTGAGCCAAAGCCCAGATGTGCACAAATCTTGTTGGTATTCAGAATATAGGGCCAGGGTGTTAGGTGGTAGTGAAAAAAATGGACCCTAGTTTTTTCTAACCGACTAAGCCTTATTATTGTTGAGAATTCGTACAATAGTCGATATGCATAATAAAAGAAAATCACACCGTGTATTTTAAATGTTTGTAAATCTCTGTATACACTCAATGTACGATAGCACCTACCTGCCGAAATAAAATACGAATTCGATTTTATTATCTTTAAATCCTGTATTTTTTTAATTATTACTACCATTTTCCGTGTCCAGGCGGATAAATAATACAGTTTTGTGTGTGAAATAGAACCAAAACCCTGGACGGGTGTTTTCGACCCGACGGGCGCTCTCAGGTAAAATTTCTTAATAAGGAAATCGAGTGGAGATAAGTCCGCCTCGTTGTATAGTGGTCGCGCGTCCGTCTACCGTTATTTAGGTCCCGGGTTCGATTCCTGGCAGGGTGGAGGTGAAATATTGCTTTCAGAAATTCTTCAAATTGCAATAATTCATTGTTCCTGGACTGGCTCCTGAAGCGAAGGACTGATCTCCTCGCCTCCATGTCATAGATCATCGAAACACAGTGCATGTGGTTTAAAAATGCAATCCCCTATGGGAATAATGATGTTACTTTTCATTGAAATAATTTTTAGGCTGCTTAAATTACATTCGTCTGTGCGCTTTGTAGCTGCAAGACGTTTGTTGATCCAGCTTACGGGTATAAATGTCAACTATCAAAAGGTTAAAAAATATATCTTAAAGAAGGTCTAGAATTCCAACCGTTTATGCCGTCTGTGACTTCAGGACATTTTGTAATCAAGGGCTGGTATTCCAAACGCTCTCGCGGCCGTATTATCTCGTGTATTTACATACAAAATACACGAGAAAAACTGGTTTCTCGTGCCGCGAGAGTGGTTCAGAATAGCACCCTAACTATTATTAGTTAACAAAAAAGCGCCACTAAAAAGTCAATTTTTAAATCATGTAAATGGGGGTTAGATTTGATACCGTCTGCATCTGTTTGGTCAGATCAATACCATTCAGGCATTGTTCACTGATAACAGCGGGAAATAATATTTGGTGGACTGTTTGGAAATTTAAATTTGTTGCAACAGAGAGGGAAAACATTTTGAGAAGGGAATATGGAAGTCTAGGCATTTACAGGGCTCATGACCTGTCATATGCCGGTTTAAGTGGCCACTTTACACGCTGTGTAACATTCACCATTCTGCCTATGTTTGAACATCTACATTTCCTCAACTCTTCCATCTGTTGACTTATGTGAAGTAAAAGAGCTGAAAGCTTTATCATGTGGGTGAGATTCAGAAATGTGGATGTTCAAACATTGGCAGAATGGTGAATGTTACATGGTTAAGTGACCACTTTCTGCCTATATTTTAACATATATATTCCTTCGACTCTTCCATCATAAAATAATTCAATCAGATGAATCTTACCCGCAACAATCCGCTTCAGCTTTTTAACTTCACAAACGTCAACAGATGGAAGAGTCGAAGGAATACAGATGTTTAAATATAGGAAGAATAGTGAATGTTACACGGTTAAGTGGCCACTCAAACCAGCCAATGACAGGGCATAAGCCCTGTAAATGCCTAGACTTTTATATTTCCTTCTCAAAATGTTTTCCCTCTCTGTTGCAACAAATTGAAATATGAATAACTCCGTACTGAGGAAATCCAGCCAGTCTGCAAGCATTTGGACATATTCAGAACATTGTTGCATGGAAATTGCTCATGCAACACTAGTTTTACATTGTCAGAAGTATGCAGACGCAGGATAAGATAAGGATTTGTCAGAATAACACTTTTCATAATGTGACTTGCTAATGAGGAAGTTCAGTGGTTTATTTATTTATTTTTTGTTTCTTAATAGACTAAACTAAGTAAAAAATTATTTTTTTTAATTTTTGTATATCGTATTATCAGCGCTACGATTTTTTAAAGTTTTGTATTTCTGAAATAACTCCGCATGTGACTTCAGAAGTTAATTTCCGCTTATTCTCATTCAGTTCTTCCCATTGGTCCAGAAGCGACAAGCAGACCGAAAATCTTCCATAGCTCTCATATCATAGGTTAATTCACATGAACTAGTGACGTCATTCAAAGAATTGCGTTTTTGTCAAAATATTTTTTATTATTTTTTCCGTACATTTTCAAAAACTTTGCAGTACAATTTAATACTCTAATTTTTACCCCGCCTAAGAAAACATTTTTTGTATCCAATTTCCCGTAGGGCTGAAGTTCCTCATTGTGAATTATAATAGGAAGGATCTATGAAGTAGGAGGGACGGGATATTTACAGTCTTATACGAGTTGAAAGTATGACAAAATGTAAATTTAGTACTTAACACCGTCCATGCGCTCTGTAGCTGCAAGACGAGCTGTAATCTAGCTCCTATCTGTTATTAAATTATATTATAATTGAAAACGAGAAACTAGAATCCCAACCGTCCGCGTCCATGCTCTATATAGCTACAAGACGTGCTTATTTATAAGTGATTTTCTCAAAATCGTGCCAAATTGTAGTAATAAACGGACATGGCATGACCAAACTCGACCAGACGATTTGATGTGGTGTCCTATCTGCCTACGTCCACTCCTGTGAGGATAAAGTGTTTCCCTAAACGGCGTGATAGTTTGTTTATTTGTTTCGTGTTTATAAATAGTTGAAAATGGCCTCTAAATTAAAATATTTAGATAAATCGTAAGAATCTTAAATTAAAAAAAAAATATTACTACAATTTAGATGATAGATAATTTTTTGATGTAAATCAAGATAATATAAATTGTAATTTTACACACTACATACTAAACGCAAGTATTCCTTTAAAACATGACACAATCAATTAATTAATAGAAAGAAAAAAATGCCCCTCTCAAAAATGTTTTTTCTGTTTGTTGTAATAAATTTAAATCACAAAACTTAGTTTTATTAATAATTATTAGTGGTTCAAAACAAAGCGTTTTATTCTAATTTAATTTATAAATATAACGAATAATAATTAAAAACTTAGTGCTTCAAATATAAATTGTATATAATCTAAGATGATATTCTTCGGCGGAAATTTGAAATGCTGTCAGGGACAGACCGTAAATTGTATTTTTTTTTTGCCCTATCACAGTGGTAAATTACACAGAATACCCTGGTTTGAAAAAAATCACATTTAATTTTTGTGTTCTTACCGGGAATCGAACCCGGAACCTTGCGTGTGTGAGCCAGGTGTCTTAGGTGTCCAGAGGTCGCCAATTATTAAGAGGATATGAGATGCCAGACATTTGAACATTATTTTACTGTCACTCTCCCGTTTCTGCCTCCCCGATACAGTGTGAAAAAGACAACTGCGCGTTGAACTAATTTTATGCGTAACTAAAATCGACAAAATCGACATTTCGTAGTCCCGTTTTCCTCACCCTAAAACTGAACCTATTTGGTTACTTTTTTTAAGAAAGAGTATCAAAATGAAATTTTCTGTGGTACGTTTTCCGTTTTCCAAAATTATTTATTATATTTGAATACCGTATGTCCGAAGACGGCCAATAAAACTTGGCGCCTTTTTGGGTTTTTGGGTGGTTCTAGCTTCCAGCAATTTATCAAAAAAGAAAAAAAAACTAAATACGCCAATGGCAATAAAGAGTTTTTTATTATTGCTATGGGGTCATAATCCTGGGAGAAAATACGAGAATACGTTCGTATGAAGACAAGCAAGACCGCGTTTTCTTGTTTTTGTATTGTCAGCGCGTTTGCCTACCATGCAAAAGGCATCAAGTTCGAGTATGGTTGACATAAAGTATTGATTTAAAAAGGTACTCAAGAATATTTCATTGTTCCGAGGCTGGCACTTGAATGTAATAAAAATAAGCTACCTCTTCATGTAAAGATGCACCATTCTCTACTTTCAAGAAACGGTCGAAACATTACTATATATCTTTAGAACGCTAACCTCCCTTTTAATTTTTATTATTTTAATAGAAAAAAATAGTAAAAACATTCCTTCTTTACCGGTTCCTCTTCCTGTTTCCTTCCAAACTCACTGCCTGATCTTACATTCCTCGACCTTTATGAACATTTATTGAATTTATATGTGCGACCTTTATCCCCCATTAGAAAACAATAAATATTTTGAATGTATTAAGTTTATTATACGTATATATTTTCATATATTTTTTAGTACACATTTTTGACCAATCTGTTTTTTGTTTAGCTGGAAGATATTGCTTTTAGCAATAAGTCCGCCGAAGTGCTTATTCTTTGTACTTAAATATTTAAATAAATAAAAATGATCAAGGTGTGCTGCGGTTGATGTAGTGCCCTGTGCACCATTAGGTGTGATAATGATGATGATATCAATAACAATTATAATATACTAATTTTAGATGCAAGTACACTTGTTATTATTAAGTCAAATTAATTTTTAAATTGTATAGAATCGGTTTTGTAAAGTTCCCTTTGTGTAAAAGAATACGAAAATGATCAATTTTTCATAATAATATCAAGAATTCAATTGCATAGAATTACACTGGCTGCGTTTTTCACAGATGATGGAATACAAATTCTTTTGTCTTATGTTTTGGGTGTTAACATAAGATGTGTCCGTTTTTTTTTCTAAATAAAAAAACAAGAGGATAAAACAAAAAAAAATACAACTAATTGGTCAATAATTCATAACATTTTCACCGTAGGTACATATCGCGAGCAGCTTTATTCCCTCGATTGAACACGAATAGAAGATGTCAAAAATGTTTACTTTTGTCTAATTGATATTTTATTTTAAAGGCTTGTTATAAAAATAAGTGTAACGTAAAATCAAACACAATATAACGTAAAACAGAAAATTTACATTCGAATGAAGTATACTTTATCTTTAACATTTTGTTTTGTTATTTATTTTTTAATAATCATTATATTTTATAAATGGTACATGCTTTTTTTAAATCTATACAAATCTACTTTTATACATCTAGTTAATGTTATAACTTACTGTAACTCTCCAAAAAAACTCTTGTGCTTGGAGAGTGATTTACATTGTTATAGTTAGTTATTTATTTATTTGAATTTATATCATTTTGAATATACGAGTAAATAAGAAAAAAAATAAATGGGATATAAAAGGAAAAACAGAAAATAATAATACATTCCTACTAATTAAAATTGAAAGCAGTTTTTACACTTGTTCAAAAAATTTCTTTAAATTTACTTTGAATTAATTTATTGATATAATAGTTTTAATTATTTTTAGTTCGTTGGGGAGATAATTGTAATTTTTGACACCTTCGAAAACAAAGCTATTTTAACCATGACTTGTGAGGAATTTAGGGATTTTAATATTATGTTGGTAAACGAGTAACTTTGAGATTCATCTCAAATTCTTCACTGAGATTCATCTCAAATTCTTTTATTTTAACTTCTTTACAAATTTGGATAATTTAATTAATTTTATAAATAGTGTCTACTGTGTGAACTTCAAATAATTTATATAGAATTTCCGTATTGAATGTTTTACTTTTGGTGCTCATTTTTAAATTCGAAAAAAACAGACACAACTTATGTTAACACCTAATGTAAGTCACTGCAAAACTCTGCTTTGGAATATCTAAATAAACCACCCATTTCAGATAAATTAGCTTACAGACGTCTTACGCTTAAACCAGCTACATCTATGGAGATCGGAAAAGTCAGTATACCTGTACACAGCTAAAACACTAAATTCGGTGAGCGTGCATTTGCGGCCCCCTGGCATGAACGCTCTCCCAGCTGAAGTGCGAAAGAAACGTGCGTTTCAGAGAAAATTTAAAACCCAGCTGTTCTTCAAATATGTGTATCGAAAACCTTTGATTGGGCTAACCTTTTAGTATTTATGTGAAAAACTCTATATCTGCATGTATTAGGTATATGTTAAACAATTTTTTGAGTTTGCCTAAATTTTTGAAGACAAAGACTGTATTCAACCCTCTAGGGAGCTGTTAATATTAACATTTTACAACAGACATGAAGAACATTTTACAGAGGGAATATAAAAGTCCAGGCATCCACAGGGCTTATGAACTGTCATTGACTGGTTTAAGTGGCCATTTACACACTGTGTAACATTCACCATTCTGCCTATATTTGAACATCTATATTCCTTCGACTCTTCCCTCTGTGAAATAATTAAATCACTCTTTAACTTTACAATCGTCAACAGATGGAAGAGTGGAAAGAATACAGATGTTCAAATATATTATTAATATTACGTGTTTTACAACACATAAACCTGAGAGATCACATGACAACAAATTCCTACTACTTTCGTATTTTTCCTCCAACCACATACGATAGTTTACCCAGCTGGACCAAAGGGGGGGATTCGAATCCCCCATAGACCGATTAAGTCAATTTCACTTTATATACATAAGCATTCGGCAAACTAATAAAAAATAATAAAATACACAAATGAGTAAAATATGTGCACGCGAAAACATGATAAAATTATTGTACGGTCATAAACACTTCCAACGTTTTATTCTCCTGATGCCATATACAAGTAGGCGCTGAGATCGTTTGGTCCCCCGTTTGGATCATGTGTAATTTTTGGATGCTTAGTGAGGGAAAGGTTAATACATTATTTAAGCCCTCCGCGCCTAAGGGGAGTATCTATTGTTCCCCAAGTGGCATATTTTTTCAATAACATCATTAAGATATCATTTTAAGCATAATACTGTCCAGGGCCTCGATTATGATGGGAAGCTAAAGAAGTCATACCTTCACCTTGATGGTATAGTTGAAGATAAATTCTCTCTAGCGATTACTAAGATACACTACCGACACCTTCAAGTTTTGGATAGGTACATCGAAATGAAACAAGTGGAACCATACGTCACAGTTCACTACCCACTAAATTGACATAGCTTCAGTATGACGTCATAGTTGAAAATAAAATTCTCCCGACCGATTACAAAGATACACTACCAATCCTCCCACCATCAGGTTTTGGTGCAAGTACAACGGTTTGTATCGACGGGTCTAGAACCCCTCGATACGTTTATCTACGCATTAAAAGTGACAAAAATTTTCTTCCACCTAGCAATTTTTCCTTTAATTCCGATTCATTATCATTTTAAATCGTTCT
>NW_028278522.1:0-54949 GCF_059751315.1 Micrasema longulum
TAAGTTGTGTGACGAATTGACGGATCTACACATTCTGGACGTTGGGACATAAAAAGAAAACAAGATTTTATCAACATCAGATTTTGACTTCTGGTGACACGGTTGGGAACATGAAAATAAATTTATTGCATTGTTTAATAATATGATATACTATTTACTTTTTAAAATATTTTTTTTTTTATTCAGAAAACATACAGTCATCCATAAAAAGTATTAAAAACAACAATTTTCTTACACAAAAAGACCAATCAAGTTTTTATAAATTATGCAAAAGATTTAAAAATTAAATGTGACAAAAAAATAAATAAATAAGAAACTCAAATAAGAAAAGAATAATTGTTAACGTTTGCGTTTTCCATGGAGGTTTTTACATCCTGAGCCATTCATGCGCACACACAAGAACGCACATATAAAACATGCACAAAGATACACATTACATGCGGTACATATACATATGGATGTAAAATTACGTAATTTTACCAAAAAGCAAGGTAAAATACCGTAATTTACGGTATTTTACGGTAATTTTCTTATCTAAACAACGTGTTTATATTAAAGAACGGTATCTTGACTTTCTTTGCAATAAGTTCAGTAACAGAACAACCGTGAGCGTAATACATTTTAAAGTTCTTTGATAAATATGCCTAAATACAATTGCTTATAAATGGAATACATTAGATATTTAAATGGATATTGACATCAAAATAGGTTCGTAAATATCAGTATTTTTCCTTTGTATTATTAGTGTGTTTTAGCATTATTTTATATAATTCTTTTTACAACTTTTTCCATTCTGTTTTCTTTGCCTATTTTCTCATTCCATTTTATTTTGTTCCATTACCTTATCCTGCGTTGAACTGTATGTTGTGTGTTACATTATTCTTAAGGGAAAACCGCGATCAGAAACTTCAGTAGTTTTTTGTTTGTTGATAAACTATCAAAAAGGACAAATGAAAAAAAATTAATGTTTAAAAATCGTATGATTTTTCAAAGTTTTGTAAACATTGAAAATACTCCACCCGTGAAGTCATGAGTTGTCGTCGGCTGACAGGCTGATTGAAAAAGAGAACTTCGTGCGTACGAAAACACGCTAAATTTAACCCGGAAACTGGAAATCTATCACAATACATAATTGATCATATTTTCTAAACAGCTGTTAACCAGAACCCATGGAGTTTAAACGTAGTTCGTTTTTACCAAAACACATTTTCATTATTATTTTCGTACGTTTTCGAGAAACTTCGCGTTCAATTAAATGCTTTAATTTTTACCGCGTGAAAAAAAACCTTTTTCAAATCCAATTTCCTGTAGCAGCGAACTTCCTCATTGGTCGAGTTATTTGTTGTTACTATGTAGGACAGTAACAAAGAGGCTTGATTAGTGCCCTACCAAACGATTTACAAGCAAACTTGGATAGTTATTTATCGAACTTAATCGTATGGCTTAATGCACCAGCACAAGGGTCTTGTACAGAGTATTTATGCATAAAACCAAGGGTAATGTGAGTTCCAAACTACGATGGGCAGCCCAGAGTAACGACCGTGACAAGAACTGAGAAACGGAGATTAAGATTTAGTAATCTTAACTAATGAAGGTTCATGAGGTAACAGGACAACCTAACTAAAGGAGAAATCTTTACATTTATTTGATATTTTTTAAACCTTTATCATGGAAACCAATAAAATAAAGGTAACTTTCATTTTAATCTTCCATTTTGTTTTTTAGTTTACCGTGCATGCATGTCAGTGTGTATAAAAATAATTATTCATTATACGTTTTTCGTAAAATTTGCTGGAGAGACCACATCACTAATGACGAGGTTCTCAACATAATCGAAAGAGGTAGGCACCTAATCAAAGCCATCGTAGAGAGGCGAGCCCGATGGATCGGCCACATTATGCGCCATGAGGGTCTCCTGCACGACATCATAGAGGGAATGGCTGAGGGGACAAATTGTAGAGGGCGTCCCCGACGGGAATATTTGCAGCAAGTGTGCGAAGATTTAAACTGCGCCTCATATGTCGAGCTGAAGAGGGCTGCAGAAAATAGAAACCAATGGAGGACGAGATGCAGAACTTTGCTGCGAACCAATCCCCAGGATTGAGACTGCGAAGAAGATTTTCAGCAATGTTCGTTTATCGGGAAAAATTAAAAGATCTGTTTATTCACAGTCAATAAAAACGACATCCGATATTTTTCATTTTAATTTCAAGAAAAACCTTGTAAGTAAATAGATAAAATAAACTACAAACATGTAAAAAAAACTCACTTTAATTGAAAAATAATGCGAATTGCAACTATTTCACCTTTCTCTATTGTTTTAATAACCAAATTACTCGAGCCGGCGCGGCGTCAAGTTCGAACTTGTCTATATTCAAACTGAGTGTCACAGTCTACGCGACATCACAAGTTTCGTGTGTGAGCGAAAAAGATAGCCATATCATGATGATTTGAGCCAAAATGTTGCATTATGTTTGTGTTAATAATTATCATAGATTTTGTTGTAGACACTTAAAACGGACACAAACGCTTTAAGGGTTAACAGAGATGAACTTGTTGAGAATATGGGTGTCTAGGCATTTACCGAGATTATGATCTGTCATTGGCTGGGTTAATATACACTGTAGCATAAACCATTCTAGCTTTTGGTAGTAGATATAATTTATGTATGGATTTTTTAAGGTTGATATTATTAACCCCCTATGAGCAACGAGCGAGATATTTTGCAAAAGTTGTTGTATCGCGTCGGGCCTTGAGCGAAATATCTCGCATGTATTGTGTGTTGTAAAAAAAAATATACTGGAAAAGATCATAGGTTCTAGTACAGTTTTAACGTGTAGCGACATCTTTTGAGGATGTTTTTTCGCGTTAATAGAATTTCGAAATGTTATTTAAAGGTTAGAAATAAGTTGACGTTTGATTAAAACGTAGTTTTTTGTTTAAATACAATTATTTTGTTTTGGAATAGCTTTATATTTTGGACTAAAAACAAATAATCAAACCTTTTCTAAAGGTGACCAGTGACAACCCTACTATTTTTTTTGGTTTTAAATTAAAATTGAGGAAAAATTCTGTGTAAATTTGAAAATTATCTTATTTTAGTAAGTTTTGTAAATAGTACAAATGTTTTTCTTTCAATATTTTTATACCTAAAAATGCCTAGCATATAGGTGTTGGCACAAAGTTATACCCATATAACCATATTTCAAAAAAGTGGTACCGTGTCCGTCCATTTTTTTATTTTTTTATTTATTGATAAACCGAGAGAAGAAAATTAAAGGTTCATGCTATAAAAAACCCTTGCAAATGGGTTCATGTGATTTCAGGAAAGTTTTTCAAAATTTCTTAATTAGGCCTCTGGATGTTAAGTTAAGTCTGTGCGGTAGTTTGGTTGCAAATGCCATATGCAGTTTGGAGATCTGAAAGCTGTGTCGTCCCACAGTGTACATAGTTTTGTCATTTATTTATTTCTGAGGATCAGGATGATTTTAACCGCATTCCATCACTTTTCAATTCAGTTCAATTCATTTATTAAAATGTAACATATACATTTCAAACATACATTTAATACGTACATATTATAAAAAAGAAAAAAAATACATGAAAGAGATTCATGTCAAAGTAGTAGGAGAATCCTGCTCCGGAAAACCCCTTCGGATACATGGAACAGATCAATATCCAGAGCGATGTTGTTCAGCATAGCAGTAGCTCTTCCAACAGGCATAACCATCGGCAGATTGGTCCTGTATATCGGAATATGAAACAATCTATGCTGACGCTGTCTTAGGTAATTATCAGTAACATACAAACCAATGCTCATCGCAATCTCAGGATTATCGACAATACCACGCAACAATCGATAAAAATGTGCAGTCAAATACACATTCCTTCTAGTCTCTAAACTGTTGTAGCCAAGCATACCCTAGAGAAACTCGGTCGGATAGAGCCAAGAATAATACCCGCACTCTCTCATGTAGAGATATCTCAGAAATTTCTTTTGGATTTTCTCTATCATAAGAGAGTACTTCAGTTCATGTGGCCCCCAAATCATCGAATCGCTCTCGAGTCTACTTCGCACCAAGGAGTTGTAAAGAGTTCTTAGTACGCGGGTATTTTAAAAACCCTGGCAGTACGCAGAACGAATCCCAACATCTTCAATGCATTACCACTGATTGTCTCTATGTATTCATGAAATGTCAGGGTACTCACAAATCAAACGCCCAGATCCTTAACATTTGATGTTCGTATCAGGTTCTGGTCATTCATTTTGTAGCGAAAAAATAGAGTTTTTTGGGCCGTAGTAAAAGTTTTTGACATATTGTCAGGATTTTTGTAGATTTCGATCGCGTCCTTTACTTATCGTAATCCTAGGAAATCTGAAAAGTCACCAAATTCGATTCAGAATCACAATGTTATTAAAAAACCTAATCGGTGCTTACTCGGTGTTGGTGTCAATTTTAGTATTTTTTTAACGAGTGAACATGAATAACGAAAAAGGAATATATTTCTTCAATGTTTTTCAAAGCACAAAGACGACGTATAAAGAAGCGCTTGCCAGAGTTAGTAGAATTTTATTTTAGTCAGCAAAATAACCCGCTAAAGGTTTTGTGGAAAAAGCAGTAAAGGCGGGGAGGAATGCAAAAAGTGCTTTCATTAATGGAGCGTAGATATGATAAACTGCGATGTACACGTGAAATTATCTCGAGTCATTTTGCTTCTTGGGATTGATAAGAGTTTATCAAAAGGAATAAAGGTATGAATCGCGATTTACTTTCTAAGTAAGGCGCATACTCGTATTTGAAGATTTTAAATAATGAAGCTAAATTTTGCCGCTTAATTTGATAAAAACACTTATTTCCAGTGTAATAAATTCTTGAACGACCGTCTTTTATTTTATTCGATAACGCTAATACAAAAACACTTTTTTGAAGTTTTTATTATTTTTTCACATGTCTAGTACGTAGTGAAATGAGCCGAAAGCAAAAAAGTTTAAAAAATAAAGTTTAAGAGTTATAAGCACATGCTCAGTTCATTTTTTTTTTCATCAACTAGTTTCATTTCTGTTTTTCCGAGTTTAATTACCGGTGGAATCATAATAGTTTGGTGCTAACTAATAGTTTGTGCTCCAAGTTTTTAAACATGCTGGCATAAAGACGTCTGCTTGTTACAATGCGCATAAGAAGATGGTGAGCAGGCTGATAAAATTTAGACATTTCAATGTCCTGGGTATTGTTTCTTTGACATAATTCTTACCATCTATAAATTTTAAACTTAGAATCAGTCATGAGTTTTTAAATTACGATTTTTACTAAAAACATTGAATTTGTTAAAACTTAACGATAGAAGAAAAATTAAAGACCTTTTAAATTTATTCAAAATTGTAAATTCAATGTGGGATTGCCCTGAACTATTATCTCTCATCAACTTCAGGGTGCCTGGAAGAATGACTAGACAGGTGCCACCGTTTTGTAGCAACAATTCACGGACAGTGTATACTTGTAATGCCGTATTAAATAGACTTCATGAACTCGGCAATAGTTATTCCCGCGTATCTGATATATTTAGTGTAGAGTATTGTTCTCATAGAAATTTGCCGTTTATGTAAATAAAATAAAATAAATAAAATAATGTTTTGTCTATTTTTTTTTATTAAATCTCGTATTTTCTATGTTTCGTAATTTATATTTACATTTATCTTTCAATATTTGTAATTAAAAGTATTTATTTTGGTTGTTAAAGTATCATCCAATAAAAAAACACATGTAACAAAAAGGTCCATTCTAAACACAGGAAATTCCTAGCTTTTTGGGACCTGACACAAATATCCTTTGTACTCATTCAGGTATTTAACGAGAATAAACACGAGGGTTCAAAATATGTTCCCTCAACCTGCGGTCAGTTGGCATATGTTTGATAGAACGGACTTTAGTCTGCTGCGAGCATTCCCCGGCTACTTTTCTCCTTGCAATTACTAAAATGCCTACGCTAAAATACTGCACAAATCGATCTGGAAAAAATAGAAAAAGCGATGGTATAACCTTTTACCGGCTAGCAATGTTTTTATATTTATCAATACTTGTTTAAAATAGCTATTTTAATATTAAAAAACGTTTTGTTAATATGTTGCCAGTCGTTAGCAATGAACAAAATTGACGCGTATGTGGAAGGGAGCGATATACTGAATAGAACTTACAGTAGACTTGTTTTGCTTGTCAAAGTCGACGTGATATGACGTGACGATACTTGTTCCCTCCACTGGTCATTCCTTTTCCTTTAGGGACGACGTTTTACCTTTCATGTTGGTACGTTTATAATGTTATGTAATAATAATTCATTGAAGATACTTAAAATGATTAGTTCATAAGTTGTAGAATATTGAGGAATTTATAAATGGATTTACAACAAAATATCCAAGACCATTCTGGAAGTTTTTAGTAAACAAAAGAAGGAAATAAACGCTAAAGGGGGAAGATGCTGACTGCGAAGAAGATAAATTACTAAAAATCGATAAACCTATTTTTTTTAAGATGACCCCTCTCAAGATCTAACGTATTTCATTTGATGTTCCTGACAGTTACATGCTCTAGACTCCAGAGCCAGAAAACAATGACTTTTCTTATGGGTTGAGAAAATTCCCTTGAAAATATTTTTTGAAGCACTTGCGTAAAAACAAATTGGTATCTTCTTCAATGTACTACTGTTCACTGAAAACGTTTTGTTTTTATTTAATTTTTAATATGTTAGATTTGATAAATAACGAAAATAAATTATTGATTGATTTGGTTTTTATTTTGTAGAACATCATATTTAAACTTATAATATAAGAAATCAAACACTGATTTGAGTCTACTTATTTGAGTGTACTGAACATGTCTACTGATTTGAGTTTACTGAACATGTCTACTGATTTGAGTCTACTGAACATGTTATGTAGACTCAAATCAGTGTTTGATTTCTTTTTTATTTTTATTTTTTATTTTTTTTTATTTATTTACAATTTTAAAAAACCCGTTAGGGTTACATTAGAAATTTAATATTGTCTAGTCATTTTATGTCTCGTCTAGTCTAGTTAGTTCAGTCATCATGTGCTTTTTATTATTGATTTATATTATAAAACAAAAATAATCAATATTATTGCATATTCAATTTTCACAACAAATCATAACGGCATGGTGTCTTTTAAAAACCTTGGGAGTAAACAAAAAAAATAGTTAGCTCATTACTTTAGATTATTAATATTATGTTTACGAAATTAAAATAAATACAAAAGAACAATGTCCCTTTAAAACTGTTATCAGTAAAAATGTCCCTAAATGAAGATTATATTTACGATGCAAGCTGAAAATAGTAGCAATACAGCTTGCTCCCCACATACCACACACCGCATTTGAGGACATAATTCTCCTTGGCGGTGTCCACATACACGGGAATGTTGCTCGATGCCGAACGAGAAAGGCTGCTCGAAGGAGCTCTCCGTAATCTAATAGCTTTAGCATCTTTGTGCTGAAAGAAGAACTGAGAAAAGACGGAAGTAAATAGTAGCAATGTTAAAACTAAGATATTTTTTTTATTGACCTTCGCTCCTATAATTTATGGACGGTTAAACTATTTTTTTTAATCGGGTTGTGATACCGAGGTAGTATTATGGATTTACGGATCAAATCCCACTCTCCCACAACTGCATTCCTATTTTTCCAGCATACGTTATTTACGGCTTTCAGAAAACGGTCAAAAGTTTAAAATATTCGATTAACAACATGGATTTCAATATTACGTCCCGTTTATCTACACAATTTCTAGATAAAAATATTTTAAACTTGTATTTTTGTTGCAATTTTTTTTATTTTTAATAATATTGATTTGAAATGCTATACCATCGTCAGTTCAGTTTATTTCATTGCCGAAAATTGACGGTTATTATTCACACAGACGCAAAAGTAAGTCGGCCTCGGGGTGTAATGGTCAGCGCATTCTCCTACCATGCAAGAGGTTACGGGCTAAATTTCCGACATGGTTGATGTGAAATATAATTTAAAAGGGTGTTTCTACACTAGAATATGTCATAGTCCCTAGACTTACCTGAAGCGTATGACTGATTACCTTACCTTTATGAAACAAAAAGTATTAAAATACGCTGCAATTGGTGTACCAATACAGTTCCCTATATACCATTTAGTGCGGAAAAAGAATGATGATGATTGATATATTCTGTTTGCAAAAGAAGAAGAAGGTAAAAAAATACACAAATGAGCAAATTTAAATTATAAGCAAACATATTAAGCACGGTATATTCTCAATAGGTATAGTAAATACATGTTCTAAAAAAGACGTTTCTTTTTTTAATGTAAAATACAGGATATTTTTTATTAGAGATGTAGGATTAAGGTTGTTGAGAGGGTTGGCTAGAATTCCTACCCCAGTTAGAGATTGACAGAGAAGACACGAGGTTGCTGTTTAATGCGTATTTATTACATGACGAATAAGATACAGCACTTGGTTGTATAGCGCGAGTGTAGCGGCGATGATAGGTTGAAGAGACTGCACTTGAACTTCATGCTGGAACTGAGTGACTTCGTCGAGCTGAACTGAACTTGTTGGGCTGACTGACTGAACTGAACTTGTCGGGCCGACTGACTTGGCTGCGTCCTGTGGTCTCTTTATAAACTATGTTCCTGTGTAGTTTACTTATTCATGGTATGAACGATGCAAATGTACTGCAGAACAATGCTCCTAGTTTAACATGCAATACTTTAAGAGTTGCATTATACGTATGTTTTGGATTCTATATAAAATGATGACATTGCATCGTCAGTCATTACCCTACTTCAGGTGAACTAATTTAACACGTGTGTGTGTCATCGACTATGGACTATAAACCCTACAGAGGTGTCTAAAGAAAATTAATACGAAATTGAATAATGTGCAAAAATACGATAATCTTAAAAACTTTACCGAACTGAAACATTGTAGTTTGATGGGTTATTAACTTTTTGGGTGGTGAACTGTGGTTTTTATACCCACTGCAGTGTTGTAATGATCAGTAATAGAGGTGCAAATCACAGCAGATATAGTAGGGTTTATTGTTTTACCAAAATGTAGTCGATACTGCCAATCGATTCTGCCTTATGTGTCACTCCTGTTGGTACACTAATTAATTTTATAAATCCACGGTCCATAAGAAGATTAGTGTATCCAACTACAACAGATTTTCAGCTTAGAATATTTATGTTGAAATCTCCGGCTAAGACAATTTGTTTTGAATGTTTAAAGTCTTCTAAGATCTGCTGGGTTGTAAAAAGGGTGCATTTTTTGCACAGCTGTAGTAAAAGACGTAATTTAAATTGATGCTTGGAGAATGTTCGATATGTTAAAAAAATAATTTATCTATGTCATTAGCGTGTTTAATATCATAATGTATTAGCTTAGTATCAAAACCTAGTATGATACAACAAAAAGACTTTCTGCCAAAACACAGAAAATTTCTAGCTAGTCAGGACACGAAACAACGAACATGTGTACATTACAAAAACAGTACAAAAAATAAACAAAGACAAATGGTGAAAGTTACGCAGTCTTAAATGGCCAAATAAACAAATGGATGTTCAAACATATATAATGTTACACAGTGTGTAAAGTGGCCACTTAAACCAGCCAATGACAGGTCATAAGCCCTGTAAATGCCTTGACTTCCATATTCCCTTATTTAAGGTATTCTCCATCCCTGTTGTAATTTGTTAATCTTAATGACCCCCAAGGGAGTGAAATCCAGTCTTTTGTCTATGCACATTTGGACAAACTCAAATATTGTAGCAAATTATTGGTTATAAGTCCAGTAAACGCCTTGATTCCCACATTCTTCATAAATGTACCTACATAGTAATATTGATTTGATTTTTTAGTTTTAAATCACTTAGTATAAATATAGGACAAGAAATAGAAATAGGATAAGACTAACACTTAAGATAAAAACAAAATCACAAAATAGCTTAATGTATAAAGGGTTAAAACTGTATGATGAGATGCCTGAAAGTATGAAGAATGAAAGAAAACTTACGGATTTAAAAAAAAATGTTATGTTTATTGTAATAATGTAGTTATGTAAGAAATATTTAATAAGTATTTGTTATAATTGTAAATATATTAGTTAATATACAATGTAATATTAACTAACTTAAGTAAATAAATAAAAATAAAAAAAGTTTGTTTTTTTTTTTGAATGAATATATATTTTTTTCGTTCTATCACATTAATGTTTAATAAACACTTTTTAATAACATGCAACGTAAATGGCAGATGTGACGTTAATAAATAAGTAAAGTCATTAATCTCGTTTCCATTATATTTCTTCGTCTTTGATGAGATGTCGGTCTATTTATTTGTACGTCATTGGCAGGCTAGCTTACCTCGGGTCTGCCTTGGCGTTAGGCGGCGGGGTGGCGGAGGGCGGCGTTGGGGCGGGAGAAGGTTCTGCCTCCACGTCTGGCACGAGAGAGGGGCGGGGAGACATCTTGTTCACTGGAAAAAAATATCGTATTACTTTCCCGTGTCACTACAACCAAGTTAACCTATCGCACATCCGATAAAATAATATCCTAATTAATATTAAACTCAGGCCCCTCCCTTCATTCCCTTCCTCCTTTTCAAAACAACATAAAATATTTTCATAACCTAATCAGTGTGTCAACAATATTTTGAGTTTGTCCAAATTTTTGTAGACAAGGACTGGATTCAACTCCCTGGAGAGCTGTTTATATTAACATATTACAACAGAGATGAAGAACATTTAAGAAAAGGTAATATAGAAGTCTAGGCATCTACAGGGCTTATGACCTGTCAATGGCTGGTTTAAGTGGCCACTTTACACACTGTGTAACATTCACCATTCTGCCTATATTTGAACATCTATATTCCTTCAATTAGATATATACAAATATTTTATTACATTTAGTAAAATGTTTGATGCCAAGTTGGGGGGAAATAGCCTGTCTCCAAATATTTGTACATACTCAAAGCGTTGTTACGTATACATATATGTACATATACACGCATAAAAAAATATATATATAACATACATATGCACATATATCAAACATAGTTAAAACAGAGAAAACCATATTCTTAATCTGCCCGGACTTGGAGAATCTTGTGAATTATTATCAAACTTGTTTTATTTTAACAAAGAGTTTCATTTATTTAAAAAAATAAATGTTATTCGAGAAAGAAAGTGCCGAAACAAAAGAACAGAAATAAAGTTCTAAAAATGTTTTTTGTAAGATTATCTGAAATAATAATACACTAGAATTCTTCTATGGTATTCTCTTATTTTAATATTTTTTGTAGCAAAACATTATCCTAACGATAATTATCATGATCATGGTCTGGTGGTTGAATCTCTAAATCTAAAGTAATCCTGGCTGTAACATGGTACTAATGTTCTGTCTTGCATTAGACTGGTTTTATCCGTAATAAAATGTTTGCAATTAAAATCCTCATACCTTCCCTGAGATACTAACATATTTGATGCGTTCGTATTATATTTAAATTTCTGAATACGTTTTACTGCTGACGTAAAATTATCATCGGCATCGTCTAGATGCTAAAATATCCAAGTGAAAAATACCTAATAATATTTTTGGTCATATTCGGTGCAGCCATGCTCCTCTATTCACAAATAGGTTCCAAATTTATTCTGAGACCACCACAATTCATTTCTCGTTCGAAGTAATATCTTTTATTTTATTTATTTGGGATATCAAATTCTTATGGTATATAAATTTTAAACTTAGAATCAGTCATGAGTTTTTAAATTACGAATTTTTACTAAAAACATCAAATCTGTTAAAACTTAACGATAGAAGAAAAATTATAGACCTTTTAAATTTATTTAAAATTGTTAATTCAATATGGGATTGCCCTGAACTATTATCTCTCATCAACTTCAGGGTGCCTGGAAGAATGACTAGACAGGTGCCACCGTTTTGTAGCAACAATTCACGAACATTGTATACTTGTGATGCCGTATTAAATAGACTTCATGAACTCGGCAATAGTTATTCCCACGTTTCTGATATATTAAGTTTAGGGTATTGTTCCTATAGAACAAATCTTTTGAACTTTTTCAAAGATGGTGAATGGTAATTATATTTATTTATACATGCATTTCATAATATATACAGTTTTTTGTTCACTTTGCCCAGCTGTATGAAACTGTACGTATGATTTTCTTGTTGTATTACTGTAGAATGTTTTATTATTTAACTTTTCTACTGAATATGCTGTATAACTTTTGTATTAATTTTTTTAATATTTATCTTTTACAATTTTTAGGTTTATTTTTTTTTAATAAATCCTGGGTATAAGGATATTTATGTTTAAAAAAAAAAAAAATACATATTAAGCCAAATACGTTAGTATTATAAATTTTTGTAAAAGGCAGATTTGCTGTTAATGTTAATAAAAAATAAAATAAGAAATATAAACAGTAATACAGCAAATAAAAATGTACAAACAAAAAAAGATAAAATGAAACCAATAACAGATATCCACAAAAATACATTATACATAAACAAGTAGGTATAGAATAAAAATTTGTTTGTGTGCGAGAGAGAGAGGGTGGGTTTGGTATTTTTATTGTTTTTTTTTAATCACTGTATATTTAGTTTAATTTTTATTTATTTACAAAAATTTCAATAAACACATAAACATTATGAAAAAATTAAACCTCTCGATGTGAGTAAACTGCAAGTGTTAAGGCTGTAGTCCGGTAAAACGCACGAAAAATGAGGAAATAATACGATTTTGACAATTTAAAAAGATTTTTTTTTTAAATCGTGCAAAAATAAAAAATAAAATAAACATAAATTAGATAAAAACAATAATGATTAAAGGTATTTCTATTTAAAAATATGCTTAAAAGTTTTATATAACTAAAATATAATAACTTTTCGAACGGCAGATTACGCCATTTTAAATTTAGACTTAACTTTTGGGCCTTATTTTTTTTTTATGAAGATAATTCTAGTTGTAATCTTTAATTTCTAACAATATCTTATTTAGGTTTTTAATTTCCTTCACACCGGTACCGGTAAGGGCCAGTATGAAGGTAATAAAAACCTAAATAAGATATTGTTAGAAATGGAATATTACAAGCAGAGTTATCTTATTTTAAAAAAGAGAATATATATATATTTTTTAATGTTTCAACTAAAATATTTCTATAAATATATTTTTAACGTATAAAGGCATAATTTGACGAAGAAATAAAGGTCCCAAAAATTTATGTGATTTAAATGCTTATATTTCTTTTCAAAAACAAAAAAAATAGATTTTGCTTCCGCTGTCTTGATTTTATATATTTATTATCTATAAATCATTTAAAAAATTTAAGAATTTAATTTTCAGAATAATTTAATTTAATTTAACAGAAGAATTTAATTTTCAGAATTCGCCAACCACATTATAGACTCAAATCATGAATTTAATAAAGATACCGGTGTTAAAGTTTTACACATAAATAATAAAGGACTGAAAGTAAATAATATGGAGATTTTTTACATAAAGAAGGCTTTGAAAAATAATGTCCCATTAATTAATAATCAAGTAACTTTCCAATATAGTCCATTATTCGATATTTCATTGTAATAGTCACCCTACCCTCCCCCTCCCTTTTTCCTCCTTTCCGATTGTTAATCCTTTTGAAATATTAGCTTCATAAGTCATTAACCCTCGGTGGTGGCGTAGTGAAGCATGTGTCTAACCTACATGTCGATTTTATATTTTTGCAAATCTACTATGGTGAAGGTGTGTAGTGGTATTTACATGTTGGTGTAGTGTTGTTGTCCTGACGAAGAGACGGGTTACGTCTCGAAACCGGTAGACAGATAAGTTGGTGAGTGATTTTATACAAATTTTATTAATATAATGAAAAATTTAAGTTCAATACTTAGTCGTCATATGAGAATCGAAGCCCTAAAATATAATGTAAATTTGAAAAAAAACAGTCGTTTTAAAAAGACAAAATCGTATGATTTCCTCATTTTTTGTGCGTTTTACCCGACTACAGCCAAGAGAGGGAGTTTGTTTTACATTTTGAATTTTATATTGATTCTATTATTCTACATTTTTAAATTTTATTATATTAACAATGTTTTGAGTTTGTCAAATTTTTTGTAGACAACGACTGGATTCAACCCCCGAAGACGCAGTTAATATAAACATATTACATATTACAACAGAGGTAAAGAACATTTAAGATAAGGGAATATAGAAGTCTAGGCATCCACAGGGCTTATGACCTCAACATATGAAATAATTGAAAGAGTATAGATATTTTAATATAAGCAGAATGGTAAATGTAATACAGTGAGTAAAGTGGCCACTTAAACCAGCCAATGACAGGTCATAAGTCCTGTGGATGCCTAGACTTCTATATTACCTTATCTTAAATGTTCTTCATCCCTGTTGTAATATGTTAATTATATAAGTTATTTCTACAGGGCATATTAAAATGTAACATGATTTTAATGATTGTTGAAGCATTAACTTGGTAGTTAAATATTTTAATAAATGTTAGTAAATATGTGTTTATGGGGTCAGTTTCCAGTTTTTGATGGCACACACGTGGTTAATGATTTTACTAGGAATGTAGAGCAACAATCGAAGAAGGAGCTCAGCATTTTATATTAAATAGAATACATAATATTCAGCAAGAGCAACTGTCTTGCACATAAAACATCCGTCTACATAAGAGCAACGTCCTGGATTACCTTAATTTTATTCTCGCCATGGAGACATGAACAACAATGGAACGCGGTTTATAGAAAGTGGTCCCGTCAGTCAGCCCAACCACGTACGCTCAACCCAGTCGTACAGCAAGTCAGTCAGACCCAACATGTAGTTCAATAGCAGTCAGGAGCTATAGCCGTTACTCGCGTAACATAAGTGAATTCGTTATTTGTCCACCATGTAATAAATACGTATCAAACATCAACATAGTTTCTTCTGTCCACCTCAAACTGGGGTAAGAGCTCCACCCCCAACAACTATCAAAACCCTACATATATATAACTATTTACGGGCTTTTCTTTACCTTCCAGTTTCGAGACGTATTAGTTTCTTTGGAGGACATTGTATGCAAATCCCATTATATCTATCTTCACCATAGAGTACTTTCAAAGTGAGATAAAACAATTTATTATAAAAGGGAGATATCACATACTACAAATATTGATAAAAATATTTGAAATTCATTAAAAATAATTAGTTGTATTTTCAATTTCAATATGGATATTGTAGAAAAATGTTTTCATACATAAATGTAAAAAAGAAATTTAATAAAAATACGCTGCAAGAAAAACGCGACGTGTTTGGCCTTGGTTGTTGTAACGTCAAGATTCGTGATAATGTTCTAAACAAATTTCGATGGCCAGGAACATATAAACATGAATCGTGACGTAATAGGGGCGTGGCTAATGGAATGACGGTTTTTGCAGAAAATCTAAATTACAAATATTTTTATACTAATAATTACCATTTTTTTTTTTTACTGGACATTATTTAATAGACCTTTATTACTTTGAAAATGTTAAAAAACGCTAAATGAAGAGAGTCTGATTTACGTTTCCGTTTCACGGCGGTTAGTTACGTTTTAGTTTGGTATGTTGGTGTGTTGGTGGGCCTGGTACTTGGTGTTGCCAGCGCCCATAATAACATCTCCTTTATTTTTAATTACCTGATAACGATCCGGATATTTGGTAATCAGGGTGACTGGAGTTCGGAGATCTACTGTATTTACTAACATTTTTTTCAATAACAATCAGGCGCGGTGATGTTAATGATGATTTTGAAAATGTTGCACTATTTTGAAAATGTCTTCGTGAAGGCTTTATCAATTTTACGTACGAATACATTTTCCGATGTTTCAATTTGAGCTCAGGTGTTTGAGACTCACCTCTTAATTTAAAAATTCTCGAGGCTTGTAAATTCTTCATTAAGATCAAGAAATTCATGAAGGATAAATGAAAATCTAGAAAATTCTTTAGAAAGTGAAAAAGTTTTTCGTTATTTATTTGCAGATGTCACTTTAAGGGAAACTTCACCCCGCAAACAAAAGTAATTACGTAAAATTTCCAGGAAATCATTCCATTCCAGTTAAAAGAAAGAAGCTGGAACTCTAAATATGATTCTCAATTTGGATCTATCTCGCTTTGTAAATATATAAGGGAATTTGAAGCGTCTGTTTATAACAAATACGTCATATAGAACTTTTAAAAATAAGAATTATCGAGAGGTATTTGGAATTTCAAAATAAAAAAGGCATTTATCAAACTTAAAATATATATTTCATATTTTCAGATAAATAGATTAATGATACCACTTTGTATTGTTCGTGTGTATCTTTTATTTCTTAAGCATCAATGAATAATTATTATCAAGTTTTACGAAGAATTAACATTTTACAACAGATATAAAAAATACTTTAGAGAAGGTTATATAGAATTTAGGCATCTACAGGGCTTATAACCTGTCACTGGCTGTTTTTTTTTTTTTAATAAAAGAGAAATACGTGAGCTCTTAATATCGGCTCAAATAATGAAATTTTCAGACCATCCCCTAATGTCGTAAATAACTTGTGCTGGAAAAATTGATTTTTTTTTCTTTAAAAAGAGAAATACTTGAGTTCTTATTATTTACACAAATATTAAAAATTTTTGACCATTTCCTAAAAGTCGTAAATAACTTGTTCTGGAAAAATGGAAATCGAGTTGAGGTAGAGTGGGATTTGAAATTATTACTATCACATTTTAAATCATTCACATTTATAAATCATTATGAGCACATTTTTCAAAAAATATTTGAGCTATATACGAAAAATGAATTTTTAAAACCACTATACGTACACTATACACTTCTACACAGAATAGGTTGTCCTAGTGACGATTATCATATCTGAATTTATTTAAAAAACGAACAGCATACACTTGACAATATTTCTGGTTTATCCAAGTGTTTAAAGTCAAAGACTGGATTTCACCATCTATTCTGATTCACATATTACTATAGAGACGAAGAACATTTAAGATAAGGAAATCTAGCCTTTTAAAACAACCAATGACAGATCATAAGCCCTGTAAATGCCTTGTCATTCATATTTACTTCACTCAACCATACTTCATCTCTGTTGTACAATATTAATTTACAGTTGGTTCATTTTTTAATTAGCTCAGGTATTCCGTCATACATTTTTTGTTCGCAACTTTGTTTGGTAGACAATTTCGGAAAATCGCATTTTTTTCTCTTCCGACCTTATATTTTAAGATATTTAGCTTTTAATGGTTTTTTTTTTAATTATCTTAGAAATATATTCCCTTGCAACAATTATTATTTTAATTTCTTTAGCAACATTTATTTCGAAGAAGTTCGTCTCCTGGAATTTAAAATTATACGCTTAGATTTATTTTTTGTTTTCTAAAGTATTTTTTAAACTCCATCATAATGACGCTTAAAATTCTCCAGTAATAACAGATGTGAGGAAAAACAATATTGTATTTTAAAAGAAGTTAGCAGTTAAGTTTTTAAATCACGTTAATCAATAATTATTTCGTCATAACTGTTTAACCTTTTGCTCTCTGAATATAAATTTAGTAAAGTTTTAGATTTTTTTTAGATTAAGGAATTTATAGCTTGAAAACGGTTTTATTTCCTTCTTGTTTTTTTTTAAACTCTTTACATAAAAAAAAGTGATACAAAATTGTACCGTCAGAGAATTGCTATATATAAAAAGTTGTTATTTTTGCAAAACTAAGTATTCACAAAAAAAGAAAAACTCAAACTAAAATCAAACAATAAAAATATTTAGAAAATTTCTAAAATTATTATTATACTGAAGTTTGTAAAATAGTAGTTATTTTAAACAACTTAACGGGTCAGAGAGCTCTACGCAAAACTTATCCCCAAGAGTATTTTTTGAAAGTGATTACTTCAAATTAGCCGAAACTACTCGGCTAGATGTCCATAAAATGTACTAGCAGTGATTAGTTACATAAAATAAATGATTATATAAGAGACATATGAGTTATTTTACATCTAGACAAATTTGTACCCTTAGGAAGCTTATGGTTTATCAGAATTTTCAGTAAAAATAAAATCTCCAACTTATTTTACAATGAACATCTTAAACAAAATATTTAATAGTTTTTAAGGCTTGTTTATTAAATGTTTTGTTATTTCAGGAGTTAAAAATACAATAATATAGTTCAAGATTAGTTAGGGGTTGGTCAAAGTGGTATAAACGGAAACGAGAAAACTCAATAATCCTTAATTAAAAGACGGAACATGTAGCGAAAATGGGAAATCAATCTAAATAAACAGGCCAGGCACGTAAAATGCTGCGTTGCTTGAATAAAAAGAACCGGCCTGAAAATAGCGAAAACCGGTTTACCGTTATTAAATTAAGTGAAACGAGAAAAGAGATTGCCGTCGCTGTGAAGCCCCGACGAAATGAACCGGAAACCAAATGTAACCGGTAACGATTTATGCAACGGAAATACGAGTAAGGTAAGCCTTTATTTTGTACACGGAGCAGGAAATGCAATGTATTCTCGCGCTCAAGACCAAAACTTGGCTTTAGTGGCTTGAAATAATTATCTGTACATTGTACATATATATATTTTTATTTTTACACACATTCACACAGTAATATGAATTTACACAACATTTTCTATTATTGTTATTTTATTTATCAAGGATATAATAGTAAAGCAAAAAATAACACTAGCAAACAAATAACACTGGCGAAACATTAACCATTCCGAGACTCAACGTTAACATAAAATATTTTAGCTGTTTCTGTATTTAATATTTCATCTTAAAAACATTGTTTGTGAAAAATGAAAATGTGTTTTATCTCAATCATTATCGTTTTTTTTTCATTATTCCCTTTCAGCCCCTAATGATGCATAGAACACTGCATTTATTCACCAATAACTTGATCATTTTTTGTAACATGAAGGTAAGATGATCAGTCTTATGCTTCAGGTGTCAGTTCAGGGACTATGAAATATTCTAGTGTAAAAACTCTTTTTTTAATAAATATTTCACTTCTACCATGCCGGATATCAAGCCTGAGACCTCTTGCATGGTAGATGAACGTGCTGACCACTGCACCATGAGGCCGATAGATTATCAATACTCGTTGTAAAGTTTTCGGTTGTTCTCGACTCGATAAATGCTATTATCGGACAAAAACATCAAGAGGAAGTTAAGGACTGGATTTTCCTTAGTGGTTAGGATTTGAGCGGGAAACTCCTTGATGATTTGACAAATGTTTGAGTTACTGTTTACCATACAGATTTGTTATATATATGTTTTTTAATTGTTATATATTATTCTTGTGTTTCTGATCCTGTATAATATCTGTGATAATATACTCTCGTGCCTATGTCAACTGATTACTCGTTGTGCCTCAACACAGAACTTTTAGTCCCATTGAGTTGGGAATTATGTATCAAATAATGTGTAATTAACTGTCTTTAAGTAAATAAATAGATAAAATGAATAAATAAGTTTGTTTTCAGACGTTTCTCAAATTTGTAATGAATTATTGATTTGTGTTTTAGTTAAAGTTTGAGGAATTTTACAACTAAGTTATTTCGTTTTCCTTACTTATCTGAGCATACTAAATTGCTATGTATAGACGTAGGAAAAAGTTGTACGAGTAACTCGGGTTCAGTAAATGGGTTTGCGGAGAAGTTGTATGAAGAGTTTGGTATGCCTACTCTATTTGTATGTGGTGTATACAGCCTTGGAGGCAGTCTGAGTATAAGGGCTGTGTAGTCAAACGTTTCTACATCCGAAGAGCTCTCGCCGTCGCGTAAGCGTCATGTTAAATACAGGGCATTAAAGACATATTTACGTATATGGAAAAAAAATAACAAAGAATTTTTTTTATGAAACTCCATCAAACAAAGTACCAATCAAGCTTCTTGGGTCCGTATTATAATGAAAAGTTAACAGAGTTACCTACAATCGTCTAAAAAAAAATAGATTTTTAAAATATGAAATTGAACCTATAAACTTTGTAAATATCTTCATAGGTTATCTGTAACAGGACATATCGTGGGTATTCAAATTCAAAATTTTGCTGTTTTGACTGCAACGATAAGGTTATACTGTCGAAAAATACTCTACAATCTGCAAAAACGCACTACGTCCTATCTACACTACAAGTCGAGATATTTTCCGTAATAAGTCAATAAATCCGTTCAGGGAAAAAGCACCAAGGGACAAAGGGCATTAAAGACATATTTACGTATATGGAAAAAAAAAACAAAGAATTTTTTTTATGAAACTCCATCAAACAAAGTACCAATCAAGCTTCTTAGGTCCGTATTATAATGAAAAGTTAACAGAGTTACCTACAATCTTCTAAAAAAGTTAATCGATTTTTAAACTATGAAATTGTACCTATAAACTTTGTAAATATCTTCATAGGTTATCTGTAACAGGACATATCGTGGGTATTCAAATTCAAAATTTTGCTGTTTTGACTGCAACGATAAGGTTATACTGTCGAAAAAATACTCTACAATCTGCAAAAACGCACTACGTCCTATCTACACTACAAGTCGAGATATTTTCCGTAATAAGTCAATAAATCCGTTCAGGGAAAAAGCACCAAGGGACAAAGGGCATTAAAGACATATTAACGTTTATGGAAAAAGAATGACAAAGATATTTTTTTATAAAACTCCATCAAACAATGTACCAATCAAGATTCTTGGGTCCGTATTATAATGAAAAGTTAACAGAGTTACCTACAATCGTCTAAAAGAAATAAAAGATTTTTAAACTATGAAATTGTACCTATAAACTTTGTAAATATCTTCATAGGTTATCTGTAACAGGGCATATCGTGGGTATTCAAAGGCAAAATTTTACTGTTTTGAATTAATGATAAGGTAATACTGTTGAAAAAATACTCTACAATCTGCAAAAACGCACTACGTCCTATTTACACTACAAGTCGAGATATTTTCTGTAATAAGTCAATAAATCCGTTTAGAGAAAAAGCACCAAGGGACAAGTGACGCTGTGGTGGGCCATCAATAACAATATTTCGGGTGTATTTGGCGGAGCTTATGAAGCAGTACTGACTTGAGAAAAGGTGAAATTGTTGGTCGGTGACGTGATATCCCGGAGATGTATAGTAAGTAATGTTTACATGCTTCACTCAGAGGCAAACGCGGTAATTATTATTTTCTTTCTTTTCTCGTTTTACTAATTAATTATTATTTTACCTAATGTAATAGGTACAGTACATTAGATAAAATTATAAAATAACTTTTTTAATTAAAGAAAAAAAAAACATTTCTCACAAAGTGACTAAAGTAGGTTCAATGTGACTTCAATTTAAATTCCTTACTGTGGTATTATGTATCAGCAAAAATGCACTAAGTCAATCCAATATTATTTTGAAAAAAATGTTCTGAAATACGTATCAGTTATTATTTATTAAACTATTTAATAAAATGTAGTAAATAAATCAATTTTACCCTTTTTCAAGTTTGCTTAGTAATGTTTAGTATAAAAAAAAGTTATTTCGTCACACACTCTGAACTTTAATTATCTCAGAAGTAGTAATTTTGACTTAGTGGTTTTTCGCAGAATACCCACGATATTTTCAATAAAATAATCACACAAATATCTTTAATTTTGTACAGAAAAATTTTTTTTACTTTGTGATTAATTGAAGATAAGTTTGTTAACTTCCCATTGTAATAGCCCCACTGGTTTAGTTTAAAAATTATTTTTTTAGGTATTTGCAATTATATACAAAGTAAAATCGTTTTTTTAAACAAAAGTTTGAAAATTTATACAAAAGTTTGAAGTACGAGTATCTTTATTAAAATATTATTACTGTTTGACGAGCAGATGACGCCTTATGAAATTTTACTGAACATAGGTATATTGGTACACGTACAAAGACGAAACATTTATGTAAAAATTGATTTTATTCGCGTAGATAATAAGTTGAATAAGTCAATTATTCATGAAAAAACACAATTTTGTTTTTAAAAAAATACAAATATTTAAAATCATAAAAATTTTGTAGTATTTGTCTTTCGTTAATGTTTAAATTATGCCTTCAATAATAAACGATACAATTGAAAGAACGGCGTTTTAAAAATGGCAGCGTCATATGATTTCATTACTTATGATAAAAATAATAGTAAAGTTATGAAAATAATCATCTGATAAGACTACAAATACAAAAAGTTAAAAAAATAACAAACTTTACGAAGACCCTGTCATTATACAGTAGGTGCATTTACTGCACACACGTATATTAGAGCTAACTGTGGGTAATAGGTGCTTTTACGCTTAAGCCTACTTCTTCTGTTGCCACCACGTACTACACGGTGTTTAGGACAAACTATGTAAGTATAACGTAATACACATTAACCCCTTTCCTTCACCCCCCTTTCCGGTTTAAATTCCGTAGGTTTGACTTAAATTAACGATAATCTGAGGTGCTAAATTAAGGTGCCAAAAAACGCACTTGATATTAAGAGAAAAAATGCGCTCTGATTTTTTTCTCTCATACAAACGTATTCCTGTATTTTCTCCTAGTATTATGGTATTTGAGCAGTGATTTTTTTTTTACAAATTAGAGATATTTATCATTAACGTGTTCCAATTGTTTTTATTTTTTGATAAATTGGTTAGTATGGGAACTAAGTCCATCCAAAACCCTTAATACCATATGGGAACTAGGTCTATCCAAAACCCAAAAACCCGTATTCAGACGTACGATAATTATTTTTTAAAAACGCAAAAAGTACAGACACAAAAAATTTCATTTCGATACATTTTCTCAAAGGAAAAAAATAAAACGGTTCAGTTTTGGGGTGTGGAAAACGAGACAGCGAAACCAAATTTTGTGGATTTTAGTAAAGCATAATCAGTTTGACGTGCAGTTGTCATTTTTGCACAATATCGGGGAGGCCTTTGTGAGAGAGTGACAGAAAAACAGTGTTCAAATACCTATTCATCTAATTTCTCTCCCACCGCATATCTTCTTAATCTTGCAAAATGCAGCAACACATTCAACTCACAAAAACCTTCCACGGCCGTTCTGACGACGAACGAGTAGATCACGGCGGTTTTATGAGCAATGATGAGACATCCCAAAATGTCCCATTGTCGCTATGTAAAAGTCTGGATTAGGACTTAGCAGATATCGTAACTGTTATAAGTCAGAAGGACTTGTAGCTTGAGGTAATATCATACATGGTAAAAATAGCAAAGGTCATAGTTAAAATAAAGAAAAATACGACACAAAATGCCAAAGTGGATCGAAAGGTCTGTTGATGTCTGTCAATAGTCCGGCTTATTCTCAATGAGTTTTTTGTGGTTTCCTCTTATTAAAGTAAATGCGGAGAAGTTCCTTATCAAGACCACAGCCGAATATTCCATCAGTAGCTCAATCACAAATAACTATCAACGTGCTTATAAGCGACGTGTTAACAATTTCTCACCATGATTGTTTATCGTATTCGCAATCACAATGGAATATCCGTGAACGCCTATTATTAGATGTCAAAATATTTACGTTTCGCGACGAATAATCCTGCTGCGCAATCACATGTTTGAAGTTTACCGGTGTAAATATGGAAAATATTCCCAAACTGCTATTTTAATCTATTTTTTTATTATATATCATGCTATTCATTGCATTTAACCGGCAGTTGGCAAGCCAAATGTCAAGAAAAGCAGTCGCCATGGTAATTGTATTTTAATTTTCACTTTTTTGTAATAGATACTTCTTTCTATTTTGCAAATGCAATACATTGCATAATTTTCTTAAGTAAACGCCGATTTTTTGCCAGTAAACTGTATTTATTAACTAGGAAAACAAAACACAAACCGACATGAGCGTTGACTTAGAGATTACGCACGCATTCACTTATGACTGCGATAACTTAAGCATGTTCATTATTGTTCATTGTGATCGCTTAAATGCTTAGGATGTTTTTAAGCACGTCGATAGCTATTTGTGATTGAGCTACAGAGCTTCACACTACAACTAGAGTAATTAGAAGAAACATACCTTTTGCAGTAATTATAAGCCTTGCGCATAATAAGCAAGGCAAAAAATAAGCAACTACCATATTTTTTTTTAAATGAAAAAGAACGAGTAGATTAATTGGCATATTTATATTTTCAGCATTTTATTTATTCATCTAAAGAACTTCATAGATTCTGAACTTTCTGCGATAGATAAGCTGATAGATTCTCTGGAAGAAACGTTGATTTATTTTTGTCAATTAATTGTTCAAATTACGCAAGTATTTATTTATTTTCGATTTCGCCCCATAAAGCCACGCTGGAAAGAGCCCAGTGAACCGATAAAATAAATCTGCTGCTGCCAGGGAAGTATTCGGTCAATTTTATGATGACTTTTACGGAATTCTGCAGATATGTAAAGGGCAAAAAGAATTGCCCAAAAAAGTAAAATCATCGGAAAAATATGGTCAGCAAGTTCGTTTCCTCTAAGTTACACAACATATGAATAACACTAAGAAAGGTATT
Organism: Micrasema longulum; assembly: GCF_059751315.1. Lineage (NCBI taxonomy): Eukaryota > Metazoa > Arthropoda > Insecta > Trichoptera > Brachycentridae > Micrasema > Micrasema longulum. The sequence continues at coordinate 24,592 of NW_028278522.1, forward strand.
TCTATAGTATTTTAATAAAATCATTATAAAAGTGCCTTTTTTGTCACTACATATCTGAACAGACATTACCCTAATAAAGTAACCCTATATATGCAAGGGATAATTTTATTCACAGGTGTGTACAAAATGAATTTTCTGTAGTATGAGGGTATTTAAAGTAAACCCAGAAATCTCCATTAAAGGAGTTATTGAGATATTTGCGAAAAACTTTGAAAAACGAATTGTAAGATTTCTTACTATGCTTCACTAACTCAATGGACAATGATAAGTTTGTGGTGTCAAGTAGTAAAATTAAAATCTGTTTTCGCAAGATTTAGAGACGGGTTTTAATTTCGCTATAATTTAGGTAGGTAGGTAGGATGTATAGCTTATTTTGGCATTTAATATCCTCGTATTTTAACAACAACAAAAAAATTACCACAGCAATGAACAAAAAAACTGCGATTTTCAGATAAGGAACGTAAGTTTTGTTATACGTTACAAAATAGTATCATTACGTTAATTCGATAAAAAAATCCTTGTAGGACGTTTTGGACTGGTTTCTCTTATATCTGGCAGTTGGTAGCAACTAGTGACATTTCATCAACATCATTATAACTATAATTCACACCTAATGGTGCATGGGCACTACATCAAAACTCTTAATGTGGCATATCTCGATTTTCTGTTACATGAAGACAATGAGATCAGTATTATGGTTTAGGTCCAGAGACAGTGAAAATTTTCTGTTAAAAACTCTTCTTATGGTCTCTTCCCTTAGACAAAATGGCCTTCATTTTGGAGAACTAAATATGGACATTGAACTCTGTTGGGGCCACAAAACAGAAGTTTCTCAGAGGGAAAGTCGTAGGTACGTATTTGAATTAACCGTATAGTAATAAATACTAATTATACATAAGACTTATTTGCATATATTTTTTATGTTTTATGTACGAGTAACGCAAGATTTTTAAAGAAAACCAATAACATAAATTAAAATGCGTTGCATTTTTTTCTATACGCCATTGTATACACAGAGAAATCGCACCGTTGCGCGTCGCTGTACGAATTATTCCCCTCATTATTTACCGCTAACCTTTCTCAAGTGTCTAGTATTTTGCATTAACTGTATTTATAGTAGTACCTACATACATACGTACATCTATATGATAAAGCGCTGGAGATTATACAAAGCTCCTTCGGGCAGCCTTATGCTTATTTTAGCTAAGTACAAACGAGACCACTGAGCATTTTATCGGTTGGTTTAACTTTCCCACGAACTCCTGGCTTAACTTAAACAAGCTTAAAAATAAACTATGTAAGGTTTGAAACACGCTTTTCTTAAAAGTTTTAAATAAAAAATAATTATTCTTTTAAAAAGTTCTCATATATCTAACAATGGTTAAATCCTTATATTTATTTGCATCCGTCTGCCTCTGACGTACAGATATATATATATATATATATATTACGCAATGTTCGTATGTGTACCTTTGAAAGACTAAATAACTAGTGAACCGATTTTGAGCAAATTAATGAGCTTTGTTCTGGGTATTTTTATAGCTGAAAAAATCTTCAATCTGATAAGGAAATAAAGTTAGGAGCGTAAATGTGTTAATATGGACCTAATATTGCTGCATTTGGACATGAATGTCTTCTGAAAAAATGGGAGGATGTAATTTTTATTATTCCATTAAATAACTACTCATTTATTTCTTTGTACCGGTTTTTTGTAATGCTAAAAAAATATTAAATGACATTTAATACATTTATGATTATGGCACTAGATAACTAATATTTTCACACTATAAATACACAATTGGCGTGGCATGTCATTGTTATTTTTTTAGTAGTACATACCTAATTTGAACTAAATACAATAATTGATATCAAACTTTCGATTGTGTTCATTTAATATATAATTATACGAGTATTTATTCAAATATTGGAATAGCAAAGCATTACCGAAATCAGCTCTTTGTATATAAAATAAAATAGAATTTTATGTTAAAACAATTGAATCCCCACTTTAACAAAAAATGTTTGATTGCAGGTTACCTACGAAGGTACTTTTAATGTATTTTTTGCGTATTTTGCGGAGATAATAATCGATCGTTTAAAAACATGTTTTTCATTTATTTATTTTTCCATCCATTTGTTTGTTTTTATTTAAATTAACAAAACCAGGTTTCCGATTACAATTAATAGTTAACGAAGTTATTTACAAATTCAGATTTATGAAAAAAAAAACAGATTTCGGGTCCCTCAATGTATTGTCTATTGTAAAACCATGGCCCGAAAGTATTTTTTTTTATCAATCTTTTATATGGTAAAACTCATTTTCTGTATGAAAAAAATACATATTCATGTAATTATTTAAATAAAACATGTGTTTGTTACCGACAAAGATATTAAATTTTTAAATTTTCACACAGAAAATTAGATTTTATTTTATAGACAGTTGAAGATACATGAAAATTAATGCAAAAACTCGCTTTTATATTGAAGACAATATTTGAAAATAATTTTTCTAACTCTCAAAAGGCAGTGATAAAAAAATCTTGCACATGCGGTGATGTAACATTGTGTTACCACAAGAAAAAGACAGAATATTCTGAAGTTCAGACCTGTAAAAAAAAGGTATACGGACGTGCTGTATAATAATTCCTTTTCCTTAAATCTAAATAATTATTGTTATGTTATTTTGGTCTGTTCCGGCAAAATAAATAAAAATCATAAATACGCCGGTCAAATAACTAGCGTAAACTCAAGCAATTTTTTTTCCTTTTGTTTTTGTCTCTTTCACACAAACACCGGCCACAGAATAGCGACTCTGTCTTCTTTGTTGTAAGTTCTATTCTCGTGATCTTTTCTTCACAATAAAACAGATTTATTGTGGTATCACTTTAATTCGTATAATTATTCTTTACATAGTCTGGATATTTATTTTTTGATGTCAAAATGTCCATTAGAAGATTACAAAAAATACAACATCATCATTTAAATGCATAAGAGAGATATAACAAGTCTTGAATCCAATTTAGACTCATATACTTTTCATGTTAATCGGGGCCCTGGTTTTGTAAATGTCGATTCTCAGTATCGTTAACAAATAGGTTATTTTTACGTTAAATATGTAAAATTCAAAGATTAAAAGCGTGTCTACAAAACATTAACTACGTCCTAACTATTTTTGTTATGAGTTTTGAAGTACGCATCAACGAAAGAATAACGAATAATAAAATATGAGATACACATTTTGTCAATTTGCATTTCAAAAAGTAATGAGTTTTTCATTTAGTAATCGGAAAAACTATTTTATATAAGGTATAGCTCGTACTCTCGTATTCAGAGGCTTAGAAAGTATTTTAGGTCAAGAGCCTCTTCTATAGAGGGGTAAAGGTAAATGAGAAATCTTCGTACCCCCTCTGTGGGATTTACCCGTAAACGTTTTTTCTAATGAAAAATTTAAGAGACGTTTTCTAGTGTTTATTTTTTACTTAAGGTTGTTAAAGAGTTTAAGCACTCTTAAGGGAGATTAATTTTTATCGTTAATCTAATTCTAAACTGAATTAAGAGGGCTTATAGGTTTTAGTCTTGAAAATGTTCTGGGAAAAATTAGTTTCACGAATGTGCCGATTATTTTAAATATCGAAGGGTCGTAAAAAAATTATGAAAATCAAGTAAAAATTATTGTAAATGATTTTCTATGAAGCAGTATTTGCGTGTTTATTACGACAAAATGAAATTTATTTAACAATGCTTTGAGTTTGTCCAAAATTCTGTAGACAAGTACTAGATTCAACATTCTTGGGAGTCATACACATAAATATATTACAACAGGAATGAGAAGATTTTATAGAAAGAAATAGAGAAGTCTGGGCATTTACAGGGCTTACGACCTATCATTAAAATCTTTATTGACGATTTTCAGCTTTTTAACTTTTTTCAAACTTTTGTTAAACAAAATAAAAGTTTAAAAAAAATAAAAAACCGTAAAATGAAACAATGGTAAAAGTAATTATGTTAATACCTATGCCCAGAATTCTTAAATCTGCCAACAAACATACCAGTCTTGATTTCTTTGATAACAAGTTGTCTTCTTTCAAACGATCACTGAATCAAATTCAATAATAAACACCTCTCTCCCGCTTCCACTCCCACAAAGTCTACTATAAACCATTGAGTCTTTATAATTTTTTTGTAATAATTTTCTATGTATAAATGTGTTTATAAAAATGCCCATTGGGCGTATATATAAATAAATGAATAAATAGTTGTAAAATGGTTATAGCAAAAAGTAACTGACGTTTAATAAACGGAAAATGTAAATAATGTGGAAATATTTCACGAAAATCACAACGGAACCTAATATTTTTTTATTTTTTTAGTGCTAATATTGTATTAAATATGTTTTTCTTTAAAGTGAAAAGCGCTGCGCGTCATGTATATTAATAAATAAATAAATAGTCCCTTATATCAATAATCAAATAACCTTTCAATACAGTCCATTATACGATGTTCCATTGTAATGATCACAAATCCCCTTTTTTCCAACTTTCGCTCCCAGAAGATCAAACATTTTAAATTTATAATAAGGGCACGTTGGTGTTGGCTTCAACTAGCATGTGTCCTACCAGCACGTTAGTTATGTATTTTTACACGATTTGTTGTGCGATCAAACCACCTGTATTGTTGTTAAGTGGCTTGGAGTATCGGAACGATAATGATTGCGCACTTACCTCTGTCCTGTGCTGTTAGTAGTGACGAAGACAGCGTTTGTCTCAGCTTCCCGAAGGTGCCGGCAGATGGCGGCTCTGTTGTGGCGCCCCCGCCAGGGCCCACGTCTTCCGTCGCCACCATCTGTAATGAATTCATAAAAAAACATAAATAAAAATCCTCAAAATACATACGCCGAAATCTCTGTTTACATAAGGGATACATTCCACGATGACAGTTAAATATTGCAGTTTTGTACGACCTTTAAAATAAATATGTACCAGTAATCGATCCTGGCACCTAAATCAATCACTACACTATGAGGTGACATATCTTTTCTCGATTTCATTTTTCAGAATTTTATCTGAGAGTGGCAATGGAGTCAAAAATGCTCGTCCAGGATTCTGGTTTTATATTATCTACAGGCGGCTCTGTGGTGTAGTGGTTAAGATGCTTGACTCACGCACGGTAGGTTCGGAGTTTGATTCCCGGTGATAACACAAAAAATAAATGTGAATCTTTTGTAAATAATCATCATCATTACCTTTCCGCACCAATCGCAACGTATCTTGATCTTGATTGTTACATGAAGGTAAGGTGATCGATCTAACGCTTCTGGCACCATTCTAGGGACTATGAAATATTCTAGAGTAAAAACACCCTTTTAAATAATATTTCATATTTACCATGTCGGAAATCGAACACGAAACCTCTCGAATAGTAGGCAAATGCGCTGACTATCACACCACGAGGCCGACAAATTTAAATAAATAATGTTAGTAAAAAAAGTACTTGGCCGTTCATTAAAGCTAAAAAAAATGTTTTTGCAATATGCGGATCTGAAGAGGCGGGTCCGAGTAAAAGGGTGGGACTTTAATGTGATTTTTCTCATGCCTGGGTATTATATGCTGTAGTTTACTGCTGTAATTTAGTCTCCTGGTCTGTTGTGACCCAGAAATAAATAATGATACTTGTATTCTTCCTCCACCTGAACACGAGGATATTTAAAATCAACAACTTAACTAAAAGGTTCATTTACAGTGTACGTAATTGAAATAATGCTTTTTTAATAAATTTTCTTTTTTTTCACTTTTCTTACTATCTCTGTGATGTAGTGGATGTAGTGTAGTGGACGCTTGATTCACGCATATATTCGATTTCCAATCAGAACACAAAAAATAAATGTGGTTTTTCTCAAGCCTTAATACTCTATGCGGTAATTCACTACTACTAAACAATTTAAACTAAAAGTCAGACAATAAATACGTCATGTTTATTAAATAAAAAATAATTATATTTTAAGTCGAATGGATAATGGATAAATTATTTTGAGATAAAGGTAGCTATATATAAACTGAGAAGGTATTTAACAAAAAACAATAAATATGTGAGTTGAAGTGTGTTTCTGAGTGAAAACGAAGAAGTAAGCCATGATCTGATAAACTTTTCAATTGTTTCCATGTGTAAAAGAAAGCATTAGGGCTGTTGAATAAACCGTGAGAAGAGGAAGGGAAGATAATTTCTCAGTTGCCTAAGTTTGAACCGTTTTACAAGTACGTGTTTACCTACATACATTGATATTGATGTTCTATGTTAATATTTTTTAATAAAACTATGTGGTTAATGATTTCGATACAAAAATATCATAAATTTCTTAATAAAATTTTCCTTTATTCAATTTAACCAAATTTGGAAAAAGCGCTAGCTGGTTAAATTAAGCAAAGTGAAACAAATGAAAAAATGAAAAAACATCAATTAATTTAAGAGGAAAAATATATCAAATTGAGCGGAAAAAATTATCATGTATGAAGCCTATGTAAAATCTAAAATATGTTACATGCAACAACTATGGGGAACAGAAAACCGAAATGACATAAACAGTCTACAATGACAGCAAAATAAAGTATTAAAGTTAGTTTATGACCTCCTTTATCTAACGTAACTAAAGAACTATTCAAACAATCTCAACAATCTAAATGAAGTTAACTTTTTCTACCAGAATCCTTAATTTTTTTTGATAAATTAGCCACTGATATAATAGTGGACAATGAACTGAAACTCGAAAAAAAATGTACATAATACAAGAATATGAGAAAAATATTTAATATAAGTTTCCAATTAAAAATACTTGGCACACTTGAAATATAATCTTATTTATATTATAATCTCCACCAACAAGCTACAGAAAGTGGCTTGGTGGGATTTTTGTTTTAGTTATAATATGAAAATTAAAAAAACAGTTAAATATCACATACTATACAATATTCTTGAACAAGACAAGGACAGTCGAGACTAATAAGCCAGGGAATAAAATTAAAGAATGAACTTCTAGATACAACTAAATAAAAGACCCAGACAACCTTTACAAAAGATATTTAAATATTATCGTTAACTAAAGAATGTGAGTTTAAAAAATAAAAAATATTTAATTTAATTAATGTAACACGTAAGAATTTATAAATCAATTTCACTGATTATGAAAACACCAGTAGATGAAGATATCTGTACTTTCTAAAACTAGTGGTACTTTAAAATAAACTCAAGTTTTTTTAAAACAAAGTGTTTAATTCAGTGTATTTAATCATGTTTTCCGCAAAGTTGACGCCGCGCCGATTCAGTAATCAATATGAACAAAGAATTGTATTGATATTTTTAACAAAATCGCCACATGCGATCATATTTTTAAAGAAAAACACAGAGGTAGCTAGCAGCAATTAGTAATCATTAATATAATATGTCCGCTACGGTAATTAATTAGTGGATTGATTTGCTAGCCAGCCATGCCGTAAACGTGTTGCACAATAATATTTGAATTGATCGTTAAAAATACGAAATTGGTTAATTATTTTATTTTGGCAGATATTACAAAATCAACGTTATTCGAAGAATACTGGATGCTTTATCTACGCTACAGGCCACCTTGTATATAAAGTTTTTTCATCGGTTAGCTCTTAATGTTTGATTTAGTTAGGTCATTTTAGTATAAAAAATAAATTAAAGGTATCCAAAATAATATACTTTTATTGGATTTAATTCTAGGTTAATTTTTTTTAATAAACAAGAGTAAATATATATAATGTGACCCGTTTCAACTTGTCAGGACATTATCAAACTAACTTAAATATTAACAAAGTTTCCGGATATACTAACAATAATTGCTGTTTTTATAGGTGCATAATTAAGTTTGATTTCAAGTAAGATTGATAATGTCCTAACAAGACAAAACGCGTCACATTTTACGCTCTTGTATCTTCAAAAACCTACCTACTAAATTAAAATATGGAATTCTATCAATTAACTGGATAAACAATAAATAAATAAAAAAAAATGTGTTATTTGAGGAACATTTTCAGATTTAACAAATAAATTAAGTAAAGGCTTTTATTACGACCCTTAATCAATTTTTCGTGTTGTAAATTACAGAAAATATATTTTTTCTACACAATTACATTAATGATAAACGCAATGAGAAAACTGAACGCTCTCAAAGTTTAACTAAAGTGTATACCTCAAATAATCATTTACGTGGTGCTGAGAAGCTTTTTTAATCTTCTGGACGGTGGTTACCAGTTTGGGCAAAGGATTGTAAAAAGTACAAATAAATAAATTGAATGACACAAAATAAATATTAATACAATTTTAATATTAAATTAACCGTATTTTATCAACATAAGATATTTATTTGGATTAGTTTTTGGACATTTTTCGGTATTCTTTACAATTTAAACGTAATTGGGTAAATTTAGATTGTTTGATGGTAGTAACTACATCTTTTTATTTGGTTTAAAAAAAAAAAAATTGCTTTACGAATGACGCGGCGGATTTTTTTTTTAATCAGAAGTCATTATATAAAAATACACATTTGTTCAAATACTTTGAGCCAATATTTGAGAGCGATATTTCAACCGAATTTTATTTAAAGCTGAAACTCGAAGAGATTCTTCGGTTTGGTCCTTAATTTCTCAGGAATTCTCCGCTCGAGCGAACGCCAAAGGGCCTCTACATCCTTTGATATGATCGTCAAATAAGAATTTGTTTTCCCCATCAGTTGAGCCTGCAGACTTGTGAAGGAAATAAAGACAAGTATTTTATTTAAATTAGTATCGCCTTATTTACTTTCTAATCATTTTAAACAAATGGTGATTTCAAAAATTTTTGAGTATGTCCAATGCTTGCAGACTTGCTGGATTTTATTCCAAGTGAGTCATTCATATTTAAATTTATTTCAACAGAGAGGGAAAACATTTTTGAGAAGGAAATATGGAAGTCTATTCGGTTCAGCCGGATGAATTTCACCCACATGATAAAAGTTTCAGCTCTTTTACTTCACGAAAGTTAACATACGGAAGAGTTGAGAAAATGTAGATGTTCAAACATGGGCAGAATGGTGAATGTTACACAGTGTGTAAATTGGCCACTTAAACCACCCAATGGCAGGTCATAAGCCGTGTAAATGCCTAGACTTTCATATTCCCTTCTCAAAAATGTTTTCCCTCTCTGTTGAAATAAACTTAAAAGCGATGACCTGTTTAAAATAATTTTTAAGGCAACTTAAAGCATCGTCAAAGAAAACTCCCAGTGCGTCATCAAATGATAAATATTATTTTAGAATTTTCCGAAAATGACAATTCCTTTTCTGCCTTAAATAATTCTTTTCATACATTTAATTAAATGTCATTGTTTTTTGATAGTACAAAATTAATTGATTGGCACATCTGCAATATTATGTAAAGTTTAAAATACTTGAAAACTAGGAATGAATTATTTATTTAAATACTTTTTACACATAAACAGTTAACATGCATATGCATAAGAACAGCCATATTGCCTTAAGGCAATTTCTTCCTACCTACCCAAACCGTTCAAATGGAGAAAATCAATGGAGTATTAACATATTGCAGATATATTATAATATTTTCACTTTAAAACAAAACATTGATTTACATTTTTATTTTTCTAAGAATCAAATTGGGGTTCGAACCGTCAGAAGGGTCGCAATGAGTCACATCTGGCTAAAGGGTGTGATTCTATTAAATGCTGCTAATGCCCAGATGCATTCCACCGGCAACATTACCGACTAGTCCTACTCGTTATCGTCCACGTCGCGAACCCCGGGCAATGAGATCACACTCTTAACGGTCTGTTCACAGCAGATGACGAGAGGATGAAAGACGAGTGGCGCCTTGAAACTCGAACAAACCAGCTAAAGGAAAGAAGAGGCAATGGGAAACCACTCTGGCCATATTTTCCCAGGAATCACTGTGGCGAGTTCATCCAACAAGCAGTTGTCTTGGCTTTGAAGTAGCGCAGGACCAAAATGCTTTCATTGTAGTGATCGTCAACTTCGGGGAGATCTGATAAGGCACCGCAAGAAAAATAATAAAAAACCTGACTAAATATCTACACTATACTAAAAAGAGAGGTTGGGGTAAAAAGGGAAAGGAAAGCGGGAGGAGAGAGGAAAAAAATAAACATTCACGAAGTCACATTTCAAACGTGATTGAAAGTAAATAACGAAGGGGAGTCTCCGACGTTAGTGAGTCGATTATTCCATGGTTGAACAGCTACGACTTTAAAAGAGGCAAAAGAATTAAAGTTGTGAGTCAGTATTGAAAGGATTCTTCGTTGCTAGGACTAACATATAGCCCATGCTGGGATAAGAGGTTGGAAGAGTTCTTTCAGATTAATAGGCGAAGTGGGATTATTTAAAATATTTTGAAAATGTGATAGATCTGAATGTTTCTTCTATGCCTGATACTGAGCCAGTGTGGTTGCGTGCGATATTTGAATCTGCGAAGATGAAAGACATAACGTATATGGATATTCTGCAATCGTTCCTACTTATCAAGCAATAATAAAGTAACAATAAAGTTTTGTATTTCTGAAATCACTCCGCGTGTAACGTCAGAGATTCATTTCCGCTTATTCTCATTCAGTTATTCCCATTGGTCCAGAAACAACAAACAGACCGGAAATCTCAGATGTTGATCAAAGGTTGATTCACATGAACCAGTGACGTCATTCAAAGTAATGCGTTTTTATTTAAATATTTTTTATTATATTTTCCGTACATTTTCAAGAGACTTTGTTCTACAACTTAATGCTATATTTTTTACCCCGCGCATGAAAACATTTTTTGTATCCCATTTCCCGTAGGACTGAAGTTCCTTATTCAGAATAAATATAAGGATAACAAACATTTGCATAATCAAAGAGTGGAATAAGTAATCTCTGTAATAATCTTCACTTAACATTAAAAACAGCAACAACAACAAACCATCACGCCGTTTCCCCGTAGGGGTAGGCTGAGAGGATAGAACGCCATAACACTCTATCTTGGCATACAGACCTCGCTTCCTCTACATTCATACATCTTCTCATGCACGCACGCCGATTATTCCTACTTTTGACATGTCCATCTTCAAGTATTTGATGCACTTGATCGTGCCATGTCTTTCTCGGTCTTCCTAGTTTTCTGCATCCATCAAAATTTGCATCGTAGATCCTTTTAGCCGTTCTTTCGCTGTCCATTCGCTCTACATGTCCAAACCAACGCAGCACCCCTTGATTCTGTCAATAATGCATGTCTCAGCCTTACCTACTTCACGGATCTCGACATTTGTGCACCTTTCATACATCGTTTTACCACACATTCGCCCGAGGGATCGCATTTCGACAGCATTCAACCTACTTTCATCATTATTTTTCCAATTCCATTCTTCGCTCCCATACATTAGAGTTGGAACTAGAACTCCGTTGTGAACTGCTAGTTTAGCCTCCTGCGATAAACATTTGTTTGCCAAAGTAGATTTTAGTGCACCGTTCACCCTGTTCCCGGCACTCACCCTCCTTTCAATATCTTTCTCGGCCTTTCCGTCCCTAGTAAACATACTTCCCAGGTACACAAATTCTTCTACCTGATTCAGAATATCTCCGTTCACGCTGATCTCACATTTAGTTATATTTTCATCCCTTTCAAAAACCATCGCTTTCGATTTATCAACATTCATAAGCAAATCGCTTTTCTTGCATACATCGTAGACTTTTGTTACCAAGAATTAGCAAAAAAATGTGCAATCTTTTAAGTAGGTGCAAATTACTATAAAGTTTACGACTAACTTCGTTTACCTGATCTCGCCACCCTAAATTCTTATGTATAATAACCTAAATTTTTGACTGAGGTCATGAATGGAATCTCTGTGCCATTTATTTTGAAAAGAGGAAATGTGAGAAAATCCTCTTTAGAATACATTTTTTTCTTACCAACAAGTACAATGTAATTTTTTTTTGGATTTATAAGAAGTTCATTATTTGTTGTCCATGAAGAGATACGCTCGAGTGCAAGTGACATTACTTTATGAGCTTCTACAATGTCTTTGGGTTTGAAATGAATATACAATAGCAAATCATCGGCATATAAATGGTACGAACAAGGGAGGTTTTGTGATATTGGATTGGTAAAAAGGTAAAATAAAAGTGGAGAAAGAACCCCCCCTGTGGCACACCGGCGGAAAGATCAATCCAATCTGAAAATATATCTGCCATTTTAACGCATTGCCAGCGGCAAAAAAATTACAAAATTTTTCTTTCTTAAGCATCGAAACCGATTTTTGCGCGTTGCTTTTGACAGAACATGGTCGCAGTAAGTCTCCAAAAGAATTTTATGTGGTTTAGCTGCAGATTCCTTTTGAAAAAACGTAATGCAATAAAATTCCTCACAAACACTTTTTTTATAATGAAATTTGACATGTTTAACGCTATCAAAAATTTGTTTCATAAATGTGTGTGGCATTTTAAGCCTAATAGTGAAGCTTTACGATGAAGTCTGCAGTGGTATTGCCCGATGTAAAAAGTCTGAGATAACACCATCTATCAGAAAACTGCGGCATATTAAAGCCTCTATTATATTAAATATAACAAACCGTATGGAGCCTCGTTTCGATAATTCGAGGGTGTTTAACTATATTTTTCTGGCCTAAAGGGGCAATGAATCATTTGTAGTTCTTGGAACTTAGCGAGTCAAGACAAGATTTCTACTATGTGTAATAAATTGTTTAAAATGTTCATTATCATTTTTTTGCACCTAATGGTGCATAGGGCACTGCATTTAAACATTAATTGCGGTTTATCTTTATTATTTTTGTTTCATGAAGGTAAGATGATCATCAGTCTTATACTTCTTGTGCTGGTCCAGGGACTATGAAATAATTTCCTAGTGTAAATACACGTTTTTAAATTAATATTTCATGTCAACCATGTCAGGAATCAAACCCACGACCTTTTGCATGGTAGGCACATGCGCTTGCCCCCCCACCTTAAAAATGTTTCAACTACATACAAAAAGCTAAAATAATAAAACAAAAAAACGACTTTTACTAAACATATTTTTTTAGAGCTCGTGATGTATTCTGGTCTTTTAATCTTGTCTTAATATAATATTAATTATAATGATAAGTCTCCAAATAATTATATATGTTGTGTATGTATAAAGGCATTTGTGCAGAGGTTGGGAGATCGGCAGCCGGTCGCTTCTGCCCGCTTCTGTTTGGATGCTTCTCGGTTCAATATCTGCACAGTACCACGTGCAGTGCTTATATTACTACTATTGTGTTTTTTGTTTTTATTTTTATTGTTTTTAATATTTATTTCTACATGTATATACTCGTAGAACCAGGTTGTGATCCCGTGGTAGAATTGTGGACTCACGGGCCAAAGGTCCGAGGCTCAAATCCCACTCTACCACAACTCGATTTTCATATTTCCAGCACATGTTATTTCCGACTTTTAAGAAACGGTCTAGAAATTTTAATATTGGAGTAAATAATAAGAACTCAAGTATTTCTTTTTAAAAAAAAACATACATGTTCAAAATTGGAAGTATGATGGATGATACACAGTGTGTAAAGTGGCCACTTAAACAACTAATTAATGACAGGTCATAAACCCTGTAGATGCCTTTCACATTTCCTTCTCAAAAGTGTTATCATCTCTGTTGTAATATGTTGAGTGCAATATTATTTATTATTATAACGACGTCAATTAATTTCATTAGTTTGGGATACATTCACGAAATGGTATATTTCTTCGTTCTGATGATACGAGTACATAGATCAACTGTATTGTACCCCTAAAGGCAGGCTTTATCCGCTTCTCTTTTGAGATATACTGAAGTGCTATTTATTTCTAGGCCAAAGGCACTGAACTTAATGTCCGATAAATGGTAATCTCCTTCAAACTCTTGGTTCAGTTGTTTCGAAATGGGTGAGTTTACTAGTTAAACTTAAACATTTCTGGAAAATTCGAATAATAAATACTGAGCTGAATATATTTGGTTCCAACTGTAGCTTGCTTAAGTCTTGAGAAACTAAAATACACTTTTTACAACCTTTTATCATTTTAAAGAGACCAATATTTCAAAAGAGACAAAGGAACTTTGACAAGACAAGGATTGTGATAGATATTAGTAATTGAAATAAATGTATTAGTAAATGTTTTTGAAAAAATGAATTTCACGTTTTACGTCAAGTACCTAATGATTGATTTTTATCATCTCATAAAATTATAACAATGACCTATATGGAATATGAATATTAAAAAATAGACAGATTTTTTTTATTTTGAAAATCAATCTTGTGATGTATTTATCAGCGCGTTTGTCTATAGTGCAAGAAGTCTCAGGTTCAACTCCCGAGGTGGTTGACTAGAAATATTAATTTAAATATGTGTTTTTACACTCGAATATTTCATAGTCCCTGGGCTGGCACCTGATCCGTAACACTAACATCTTTCCTTTATGAAACAAAAAAAATATCAAAATATGCTGCAATTGGTGTACTAGTGCAGTGTCCTATGCACCATTCGGTGCGGTAAGGGAAAAATTATGATGATCATTTTTGATCTTGAATGCAGGGCACTGATCCAAAATAAGGGATAAAAATTTAAAAGTTTTTCTGCCGTAGTCTAGTATGTAGGTGAAATAGTTAAGTCAAATAAATCTAACCCGAAACAATAAAGGTTTTATATTTCAGAAATACGTGTGTTCAAAAATAGGGCAAATTGTGAATGTTACACGGTGTATAAAGTTTTCACTTAATACAGCCAATGACAGGTCATGAGCTCTGATGCTTAGACTTCTTTATTCATTTCTTCAAAATGTTCTCAATCTCCGTTGTAATGTGTCAATCAAAAAACCAATTTGATTTAATGATGAATTATAAACAAAACATAATTATAAATTATTTGCACAATGAGTATAAAAATAAATTGCTTTCTCTTTATCAGGAAAAATAATTTATTTGCTTTTATTATTTTTATTTATACTAGTTTATTACAATTTATATTTGTTATTACTGTATTTTATTTTTTCATTATTTGCCCACATTCGTAAAATTATTAAAAATCTTTTCGAGTGTTTTATTCATTCATAAACCACTGAATCCCCAATATTATTATTGAAACTTATCATTATTTAAAACAATGTTTACACGATACAAAGCCGATTATTTTCCACATTCTAATAAAATTTTGAAATAGTCCTTTAAATTTACGTGCTAGTTTATAACAAACACTGTTTTTTTTTTATTTATATAAAAAAATTATATTCACTTACAACTTTAAATTTATTAATTAAACAGAAGGTTTATTTTTTATTGGATAAAAAAGATTCCTGTTTTAAACGCTGAACTTTGAAAAACTTCCTTCCGAGTTTTTCCTAAAAACATATTTAATTATATTGACTCGTTCGCTGAAACAGAAATGTTTTAATCTAACCATTTTCGCGGGGGGAGTCTTTGAAGTATTTTTGGTTTTCTGCAAATGCTTCCTAGGGGATTTCAAACCAAAAAAATAACAATTACGTTGCATAAAATATTGCGAGAATCGGTCAAATTAATAATTTTAAAATTATTCATACAATTAATTGTTGAAGTTAAAAGTTGTCTGTGTTCGGGCGGTTGAAAAATAAATTACTGTGTGCGAAATAGAACCAAATTCCTTGACGAGTGTTTTCGACTCGATAGCTGCTTTCATGCAAAAATCCTGAATAAGAAAATTGAGTGGAGAAAAATTCGCATCATAATTGAGGTACTAGGTTTGATTTCTGGGATATTTATTATGAGATATTTGTTTAACTCTTGGGTGGCTGTGATGGCACACCAGTCTACATACGAGAGCACAAAGATAAAACTTATAACAAGAAAGACAGAGACGCTGTCCTGTGGCCGGTGTTTGTGTATTCAGTTGGTTATTGGTAGTAAGCGGGGACGCGTGAATCAAAATAACACAAGGCTTTTAACCTCGTAGAGTTAGGGATTCGTTAATTTTTTGTGTAATATGTATCTTTATATAAATATATATATACATAAGAAAAATTAATTTCAACATAGAGATTCTTCGTATAGATATACAGTGTGATCTTCATTCAACAACTCAGCTCTGTGTAAATATACACTTTATACAGTGTGGCTTTATGCCCGCGTCGCCCAGACACGAAAATATGTTTGAAAGACAATTGAAAAAAACGAAAAAATATTTATTTCTATCATTTAAATAAAGAACCGTTTACATGTGAACAACACAATAATAATACAGCTACGTGAACAGCCTCGGACGCGCGGGAAGAATGATGGGACAAAACGAAAATTTGGCCGCAGTTCACACGTGAGCGCTGCAAAAATGAATACACGACGACGTTTTTTACTGGTGAGTTGACGAAAAATACAACTTACCTTAAACCAAGATGTATTGAAATTGTTAAAGAATGAATTAAATAATGAAAATGATTTTTTCTGCCTCCATTTTCGACAGAATGTGCGGGAGCGATACATTCGCTTCGAGCAAATCGCTATTGTCGCAAGGTCCTGTTTGTGCTTGTTTACACGAAGACAATGCGGCCAGTAGTGGGAGTAATAATTATTTCGCGGATATAGCCTGCCTGTCTATCTTGGTGTTAATGTCTTAGAATAATTTTTTAATCCCATAAATATCTGTTTACACTTGGACAATGGTTGAGTTTTCGAACAGAACAATATTGAATTGTCGACATGTCAAAGGCCTATTAAAACTGACTTTTTATTTATAATTGTAATTGAACAACAAACATTTTTCATGCAATATTTTTTTTTTTTGAAATCACTTATTTATTTATTTATTATATATATACGGCCTAAGCCAATTACAACAGTTACATGAAGAAACATAAATGCAAGAAACTGAACAAAAAGAAAATAGAACTATTAAGCAAAGACAAACAAGGGCAAAACAATAATTGTATACAATATATTAAAAAAAACGAAAGACCTTAAATTTTGAGCTAAACCATGCCAATCCAACTTCATCCCACACTGTTTAGTCGCGAAGAGATCTACGAAAAGCCGGAAGATATATCACAAAAAATTCTAAGTCGTGTGATGAATTGACTAATCTACACATTCTGGACATTGGGGCATAAAAACCAAAGTTGCTCTTAGAAGATTTTATAAAGAGCAGATTTTGACTTCTGATAACTAATATATAATAGTGATGTTATAACTTATAATTAAATGTAAGTTATCAATCAAAAATACTTGGTACACTTCCACTTTTTTGCTTGACCAATTAGCGCTTTCACCCTCTAATGGGCATCTTAAGACTGGTGAATATTTTACAGTGTAAGAATAATTAATATAAAACTAAATATTGTCTTAAGTTAAGGTACATTTAAAAATAATTAAAAAGAGAGAATTGGTTAAACAAATAAATGGAAGTGGACCAAGTATTTTTAATTGATATCTTAGATGCAAATATAAGTTATTACATCATTACAGTGGAATTCCATCAAGAATTGTCAATTTAAATAAAATAATATATAATTATAAAATAAATAAAACAACTTTGATTTTAACCACTAATTTTTATTTTTCACCCACCGGTTTCAAAGCAAACAAGCTTCTTTGTCAAGGTTTTTTATTAATTACCAATCACTAATTAACAACCACTAATTTTTATTTTTCACCGACCGGTTTCAAAGCAAACAAGCTTTTTAGTTACGTAAACCTTGACAAAGAAGCTTGTTTGCTTTGAAACCGGTCGGTGAAAAATACAAATTAGTGGTTAAAAACAAAGTTGTTTTATTTATTTTATTATAATGAATAACCACAAAGTTAGTGTTTCAAATATAAACTTTATAATAAATAATATCTTCAAAAAATAAATGCCCCTGATTCATAAACTACGACTCGATGGTTTTTCTTTTTTTTTGAGGGTTGGGAATGTTAACTCTTTGCTTTCTAAAAAATACTAACATTTTATTATTTTCTTTACGACGTTACACATTTCCACAGAATTTTCAACAGCTCAACATTTCCAGGAACTCATTTCTAGGGCTAGTATCATTTGAATAACCACATAGCGTTCTAAAAACTATGGAGAGACACCAATTGAAAAGAATTGCTCGCCGAATGGGATGTTCAGTGCTTCTCAGAAATCTACTGAAATGGATATTGTACACCACTACAATGAGTTTGACGTTATCCAATATATTTTTCTTAACTGAAACACGTTTTGTGGATAAAAAACTGCAGAGAAATGCTGCTGATATCAAAAAGAAACCGGATGGGATTACATTTCATGTGGAAGTGGCAAATGCATGTGTAAGTAGCAAATGTATTACTTAAAAATTTAATTATTTTTCCATCTGTCAGATTGTCAAAGAAAACAAAATGGACATTTTGTTAGTGTTGCTACGGTAATCAAATTTTTAACGTTTTTTTGCTCATCAAATATTATTTATCATGAGATAAAAAATATCCGCTTTAGGTAAAATAAAATTGATTACATTTTTTAAGTTCAAAGTTCAAAGTTCATTAATTCAATTACCCTTATTAAATGAACCTTTACTTATCTACTCTGTTGTGTCAATCAATGTTTCAAGCGTGTACAATACAATTTTAGAGATTTAAAAAATATATAAATAATTATCTTACATTTGTGTTATGATTTTATTTTTCGCAATCTGACAACGTTAAGAGGCGACTTCATGTATGCGCGTGGCAAAAGTGGGGCAAAGTGGGGGGATTATGGACACAGTCCGATGTATTCAAATATGATTCTTCGCTTCTTCTGAACTAAACTTAATTTTATGACCTATAATCTAATAACTTTTAAATTGAATTGAAAAATTAATGGATAAAATAATTTTCTAAAAAAGTGTAAACATTTTACTGACAAATATAAATCTTAATTTTACAGGTCTAGGGATCTACTATTTGTATATTTTTTCAAACCTCGAATGTTTGGTCCCCTGTATAAAATAAATAAATAAATTTGTGCCTCTCCCCATATTTATGTTATTTTGACTTGAATTTATGATTTCGTAAAAACATTTTACCTAGTTTTACTATCGTACGTTTTCAGATTCAGCATAAAAACATTTCATGAAAATAACTTCATCCCAAGTAATCCAGGGGGATTAAAGATAAGCTTCATCTGACAGTTCATCGCAAACCTTTAATTATACGGGTGACTGATTCACAATTAAGGTTATTATTTCTACCATTGAACCTACAGAATTAGGAAGACCCAGAGAAAAATATTAATGACTCTTATGACATAAAGCAGAATAAAAGCATTAACTTTAATGTCATAAACATTTTGTTAATTAATATATTTAATTAATCATGATCCGAACACAATATAAGTAGGTATGGAGGTAATTATAAAAATTTCGTTTGTGCTCAAAGAAAATTTTGTAAAGCGTACCATCAAATTAAGGTTTGACATAAACATATTACAAAAGAAATGGAGAACGTTTCAGAGAAAAAAAAAATCAGTTGTTGAAATTTGATCAATTTCTCACATATTTAAACATGCACAAACACATTATGATCACGCTTGGATTGCTGGATTTGATGCTTAGATTTGTAGGTTAAAACTTAGATATATCTATAATACTACTACATTTTTTAAATATATTTTATGTTCAAAGCATTCCTTTTGTGGTTGAACCTTTTTTTTTACGTTAATAAAAGTATTTAACCACTTATCGACTTTTTATGTCACGTTCTTTTAATATTTGCATTTAAGAACACATGAGATGTATAAATAACTAGCGGACCCGTCAGACGTTGTCCTTCCCAAACGTTGGCTTGTCTGTTATTAGCTTGGAAAAAGACTTTTCATTGATAAGTAGGTACCTAGGTTCTTGTTTGTAATTAAATTCAAAAATTTAAAATAATTAATATTCAAATATTTAATTTAAGTAGGTACCTAGGTACTTGTTTATGGTTGAATTCCAAAATATAAAATAAATATTTTTTCAAATATGGCATTCTTTCTGCAAACGTCAAACTACGGTCTTTTCACCAACAGGGGTGCACTTTTTTATGAATGGGATTTTAAAAAAATAAATTGAATTTAATATTATTTTAGTAATACAAAAATCCAGTAAAAAGAAATAAATGGGTAGACATTATAAGGAAAGAATCTGATTGAGATCCACAAAAAACAAATGCTGTTTGTAAACATTTTTTGACACAAACCTTTTTTATGAACAAAAACACAAAATCAAATGCATTCTCCTCCAATGCAACCCTGGTAGATCAATAAATGTAACATTTATGCTCCTTACTTCTTTTTTATATATTAGATTGAAGATTTTAATATCTACCAACACGCACAGCGCAAAGATCTGTATTTCTCTAAAAACCGCACGTAAACAGTTTGCCAAATATCTCATAAATTCATCTCACGATCTTAATAATGATACAGGTTTTAAAATTTCACATTTTAATAATAAAAAAGGACTAAAATTAAACAACATGGATGTGCTTCACATTGAAAAAGCTTTAAAATATAATATTGCCATGATTAATAATTAAGTATCTTTTTAATATGGCCCACTTTTTTATTTTTAAATAAAACAATCGTGTAAAATTCAACTACTTAGCCGCTCCCCTTCCCAACCCCCCCACAAATCCTGCGATATATAGCTAAATATTATAAACCTAATTTTAGTGCATGTTCTGACATGGTGGTGTTTGCAACCCCTTTAACTTTGCATGTAATTTATATCGTTTTTCGTAAATACTGTGTATACATCGGTGACAGTAAAGGTGATAGTGTATTTTAGTATTTGCATGTTGGTGTAGTGAATGTCCTGATGAAAAGACGGGTAGGTTTCGAAACCGGTAGACATAAAAAGTCAGTAAGTGGTTTAATACTTATAGTTAGTAACATTAATACTACTGCAATTCGCACATTGTATGATACACTAGTCTGCAGCATACTAGAACACTGTTCCATAATTTGGAACCAGTCTGAATCAAACCTCGTGCTTGAAATAGAAAAGGTTCAAAAGCTAATTTTGCGATACTTATATAGCAAGAAAAATTATCCATTCTTATTTCCATCACCATTTTTAGCAGGGATGCTGCATTACAACACTCTTAAATCTCGTCAAGTTTTCTTAAAAAAAAGTTCTATAAGCTTTTGTTTTTTTTTATTAAATCATACAGTTTTTTTTTGTACTACCAAGAATTACGAAAAACTCATTTTGGAACGAGTATATATTCCAAATATACTGAAAGAGATCAGTTTGTATATTCTCAATAATTATACTAGAGCGAGATCTCATGCACTGTTTTACACGCCCAGAAGCCGTACAAATGCGAGCCAGAATTCACCCGTTAATAGAGCGATTTGCTTGCTGAATATTCTGCGTATAATATAGATATTTTTTTTGCACGTATCGGTGGTTTAGAAACTATCTGTTTTCTTATTTAAATTTGTTGCAATAAATTTAAATATGAACAGCCAGTCTGCAAGCATTTCGAAATTAAAAAAAATATTGTATTTATTTTCTATTCATTAACTTCTTACTTACATTTATTTATGTTGGGTTAAATAGCCTGTAAAGTAATGCAGACTACAATTTTTAACATAAAATAAGGCAATTACAAGGCTTATGAACTGTCATTGGCTGGTTTATGTTGCCACTTTACACAAAAAATAAAATAAAATAGCAGGGACAAATCCAACCTATTCACAAACATTTGGACTTACTCAAAACAATGTTGATTAAGTTATCTGGTATACAAAGAAGTATAAAATTTAAAGAATGTTTTCTGGCGTTGCCTAGTAGGTAAAATGGTTCAACCGATCTCACAACTCTTTTTGTTCACAAAAATCAACAGATGGAAGAGTCCAGAAAATGTAGATGTTGAAACATAGACAGAAAGGTTAATATTACACAGTGTGTGAAGTGGCCACTTAAACCAGCCAATAACAGGCTTCTCTATTTCCTTCTCAAAAATGTTTTTTTCCTCCAATGCAACAAATTTAGAAATTATTTTTTAGGTATTTGAGAAAATCTGTTCTACACTTGAAAGGTCACGAAAAACTAAAATAACCCCATCAAATATTCAGAACGGTTTTGAAACTAGGATTTTCAGGTTTTCACGGTAATAACAAAAACGTTTCAGGCTAAACGTATGTAGGAGGCTTTCGAGGATTCAGAGAAATCTGCCACGCAGTTACATTGATGAGTAAGGGTAGAGATGCGTGTGATTTAGTGGTTTGAAATTGGAATAGAAATATCATACGCCTGTTTCAGCGAAGCATTATTAAAATGTATGTAAAGATGTCAATAAGTTTCTAAACCAGTGGGAAATAAAAGTAAGCCATTTTTTCTTATTGTCTGTTTCCAAGCAGTTTAAAAATACAGTTTTGTGAGCGTAATAGAGAGTTTTGAACAGAATTTTGGTGTATTTTAAACAATTTAAAATTTTTTAAATAGAAACATTTTTCCTTATTGATTTTGAAAACACAATTATTTTTTTAAAATCAATTTCACATATTTTTATCGAAATTTAAAGTATGTGATATTTCCCTGTTCTGGACGAGTGATTTCGACTCGATGACTAACTCAGGTAAAAACCTGAAAAAGAAAATCGAGTAATACAAAGTTCGCCTCATAATATGGTCGTTCGCTCGTTCTCCTACTATGCTTGATATTCCGGGTTTGATTCCTTGGAATGTTGATATAAAATTTTGCTTTTAAAGGTGGCTTTACACCAAAGAATTGTCCATGGATTGACACTTGAAACGTAAGACTGATCACCCTATCTTCTGGCAACAGATGATCGTAATATGCCGCATTTTATTTTAAAATGTAGTTCCCTATGTACCACCGTGCGCAGATAATGGTTTATTGATGAAAATGATTTTAAAAAAGTACATGAAATTTTGATTATAAAAAAATGACATTTAGCCAATGATACATAGAAGTTATGATTTTTTTCTTCAAAAAGGTTAATTTAGTTTATGGCTAATGATTTGTTATTGGCTAGTTTACGTGGCAAAATTACACACTGTGAAACATTCACTAGCATAAGCCTAGAAAATACTTGGACTTCCATATTCCCTTCAAAATAATATTTTTCCTCTCTGTTGCAATAATTAAAGATCTTCAGAACTCTTAAAGGAAGAAATCAAGCCTATCTACAAACATTTGAACATACTAAAATCATTTATAAATTAAAAAGTACAGATTTTTTAACCAATGACATATATCCAAAGAATCACATGAACTATAAATAATTTATGACGTTACTTCGTGTGTGTTAATATGTGTTGAAAATATAAAAATTGATTGTAAGGGTAAGTAGTATGGCGGGCTTATTTCCATTTAATAACTTTATTCAGGATTTTTACCTGAGAGCAGCCATTGAGTCGAAAGCACTTGTCCTGAATAGGGAAATATCACATACTACGAATACTGATAAAAATACGTACAACGCATTTAGGAAAATTAATTATATTTTCTAAATCAATATGAATATTATGAAACAACGTTCTCATTTATAATTTTTCCAAAAAAAATGTTAAAAAATTCACCTTCACAAAAGCGCGCTTTGATTGATCGTGACTCGTGACGTCAAGTTTTTCTTCAATATTAGGCTTTTTTTCTTACTATGGGCTGTTATTGTCGCGTGGTTTTTACGAAGGATTTTGACGTTGTGAATTTTATATTCGTTGTGCATCTGGGTACTTTACAGTATTCTTAGCCTTTTACTTCAGACATATTTCACAAACATTAGAGTAAAATCACTAATTTATGAAATAATTTACGACGGTTTCTTCATACAAAGTACGTACTGGAATGACGAGACGTCTAAATTTAATGCGAATCGTGACGCATAAGGTGAGTGGCTAACGCAATGAGCGTTTTCGTGGGAATTCAAAATTATAAATTAAAAAATATTTTTTATGCTACTTATAGGTACAATAAAAAAAATACTTGAAAGTATTTAATAAACCCTTATTAATTAAAAATATGTCAGTACAGGGAGAACGCAAACATCAAAAAGTTTCTTATTTAAGTGATGTGAATACTTCGAAGATTTTAGGATATATGAGAGCTTACCAAAGGCAGCCCATGCTAAACCTCGCCTTCATTCTTTTTCTACCTCTTGATTTTCTTTCTGTTTGAAACTAAAAGCGAGAACAAAGGTCACTAATGTGGTCCATAAGGTTGCCAACCAGAAATGGAGCTGGGCTGGTCATATAGCCAGAACCACAGACTCTAGATGGACCAAATAAGTCCTGGAATGGCGACCCAGAACAGGTAGAAGAAGTGTCGGCAGGCCTCAGACAATGTGGTCTGAGGCCTGCCAAGACCAACCACATAAAAAAATGTAAACAATGATTTAAAATGTCAATACATGTAATATGTGTCTCAGTGACATTTTATGAGAATATCTTTTTATTTAACATATTATTGTAAGTACTTAGTGGGGGGTAAGAATAATATATTACATTAAAAGAAGGAAGGGAGAAATTGCCTCCAGGCAATATGCCCACCCTTATATTTATATAACTTATTTAATACGTTTATAGACTGTAAAAAATAAATAATAAAAATATATGCATGAGTGTGTGTGTGAGTGGCAGATATTATGGTGTAAGGGTGAATATATTTTCGTTTATTAAAGCACAAGTATCAAAAATTGAATCAGAGAATCAGGTTGTGGTCCCGTGGCTAGTATTGCGGGCTCACGGATCAACAGGGGTTTGAGGTTTAAATCCCACTTTACCCCAACTTTATTTCAATTTATTAATAGTGAGTTATTTACAACTCGTTGAAAATGTTCACCAAAATTGAAATATTGGGGTAAATTATGAGAAAACTAGTATTTATTTTTGACAATAAAACAGACAATACGATTTCATTAATGTGAAATTGAGGAACTACATTAAGGTTTTTTTTTTCATTTGAAATGTTTGGCAGAGGCGGCTTCCGTGGCGTACTGGTCAAAATGCACACACGAAAGGCTCTGGGTTTGATTCCCGGTGAGAACAAAATAATTAAATGTGATTATTTTCAATCCTGGGTTTTCTGTGATGTAATTCATTACGGTTTTTGCGCCTTCTGGTCTATTATGGTACAAAAAAAAATATTATTCAGTTAAATTGCAAAATTAATGTTGATTTAAATATTGTTTGTTTGCAATATGGCATATATGTGAATATTATTTCATCGTAAAATCTAGTCGGGTGTTTTTACGTAGGCAAAAATAAGTATTATTAATAAGGCTCATTTCATGGGATTTGCGAATGTGCCAACTTCTCGGCGCGATATATCTCAGATAATATAAATCTGTCAGATTGAGATCCCCCTCTCACACGGAACGTATTAAGGGATGGAACTTATTCCCTTAATCTTAAATTCACCATTCGACTTTCAACTTCAGCATATATCTTCGTTTGGAAAAAACAAATATCCCTCTTTTATTTGACTAAAACCGTATCTTCTATGTGAGTCCTTACTAGAAAGAATCAAAGAAAATGTTTTCGATTACATGCATAAAACATGCTCAGTTGTAGATATCTTTTTAAAAATGCAATTTTGCCAGGTTTTTTTTTTATAAAAAAGAAATATTTGCGTTCTTATGATTTACCCGAATATTTAATATTGAGGGCCATTCTCAACGAGTTGTTATTAATTAATTTAGAAAAGATTCGCCGTACCATAAAATGATCTTATTTTTATCAAGCATAAGAAAACCTTTCTCCTATCTAACTTCCAGTAGCACTGAACTTCCTCATTTAGCAACCAAGCAAACAAACAAAAATGCCAACAAACAATCATCATCATTCCCTTTCCGCATCTAATGGTCCATTGAGCATCTTGATTATTTTTGTTACATGAAGGTAAGATAAGAAGTCTTACGCTTCACTTACCAGTCCGGGTACTATGAAATATTCTGGTGTGAAAACTCCCTTTTATATATCATATCAACCATGTAGAAAATTGAACCCGAGACCTCTTGCATGGTAGGCAAATGCGCTGACCATTACACCACAAGACCGACTAACAATTTCAAGGGAAAAATTATTATGTATGCCGACGACATTGGACATTCAATAAAAATCAAACAGACGTATTAACAAACAATGAAATAAACAAAGACCTAACTATGTTGACTAAATGGACAAACACAAACTTATTTACACTTAATGAAAAAAAAAAGCAATATTATTCATTTTGAATCTAGAAAAAAATGTCTTAAAGAAGATGCTTACATAAATAATGAACGACTTACTGAAATTGAACATGTTAAATACTTAGGACTAACAATAGACAGACAATTAACATGGGCAATTCATATCAACAATCTAATTAGCAAAGTGGCGACATTATCGAGTCTTTTTTTAAAAATCTAAAATTTTGTTCAAAAAACGAAAAAAAATTAATGTATGAAGCCTATGTAAAAACTAAAATATGTTATAAGCAATTACTATGGGGAGCAGGATATCAACATGACATAAACAGACTACAAAGACAACAAAATAAAATATTAAAGTTAGTATATGACTTTCCCTATTTAACTGCAACTAGAAAACTTTTTAAACAAACTAAGCAATTAAATAAAACTGAACTCTTTCAACTAGAATCATTAAAATGTATCCATAAATTAGCCAATAATGTAATTGCAGACGAAGAACTAAAACTTGTAAAAAATTGTAGTCAACATGGACATAATACGAGAATATCAGACAAATACCATATTCTAAAACAAGACAAGGACAATCAAGACTAATGAACCAGGGACTAAAATTATACGATAAACCAACAGACGAAACTAAACAAAAGACTCAGACAAATTTTTCAAAAGATGTAAAAAATATTATTTGAACAACAGAGTATGAATAAAAAATATATATATTATTTTATGTAAAATGAATGTAATAATCCGTAAGGGTTTATAAATAAATTTTCAAATAAAAAAAAAATGAAAAAACAATATCAGAGATTAGAAACATTTTATACAAGGGAATGTGTAAGCCTAGGCATTTACAGGGCTTACGACCTGTAATCAGCTGGTTTAAGTGGCCAGTTTACAGTTAATGTTTACACTGTGTGTTCACCTCGCCTAGACTTCCATTTGCCTTTTTAAAAATGTTTTCCTTCTGTTGCAACAAATAAAGATCTAAATAACTCCCTAGAAATGAAATGCAGCATGTCTACAAACATTTAAACATACTCAGAACATTGTTAATAAATATATTGAGTTTTTCTACTGATATTTCTGGGTGGAACTGCATTTTACTTAGTTTAATCAATCCATCCAGTCTGACGATGTCAATCACGACCACGCCACGACGAAACCCGGTCTCTGGTTAAAATTTATAAATAAAAGTGGAATAAAACTACATACGTATTTTTATTATAATAATTGTTATTTAATATAACTAGTAAAAGAAAAAGAATAAAAAATGGTTTTCAGGCGTTGTGTAGGGGGTAAAATGGCTCAGCCGGATGAGTCTCACCAACATATTAAAGGTTTCAGCTCTTTGACTTCACAAAAGTCAACAGATGGAAGAGTCGAGGAAATGAGAATGTTCAAACATAGGCAGAATGGTGAATGATACACAGTGTGTGAAGTGTCCACTTAAACCAGTCAATGAGATGTCATAAGCTCTGTAAACGCGCAGCCTTCCAAATTCTTTTCTCAAATTCTTTTTTTCGTCTTTTACAATCAATTAAAATCTAAATAACTCCCTCGGGAGGAAATCCAGCCTGTTTACTAACATTAAGATATACTCAAAACATTGTTAAACTTTAATCAAATCCAATTCTTCCATCTGTTGATCTTTGTGAAGTTGAAGTTAATTACGAAGACAGAATTGTGAATCTTTAACAGTGTGTAAAGTGGTCACTTAAACCAGCCAATGACAGGTCGTAAGCCCTGTGGATGCCTAGACTTCTTATATTCCCTTCTCTGAAATGTTCTTCTGTTGTATTATGTCAATATTAGCAGCTTGCTAGGGGTTGAATCCAGTCTTTGTCTACAAGAATTTGGACAAACTCAAAACATTGTTGATAAACCCACCTGGTCCAAAAAGAAGTACTTTTATTAAAAAATATTTTCAGGCGTTGCCTAGTATATAGGTAAAATAATTAAATCAAATTAATCTCACCCGCAACAATAAAAGTTCAGCTCTTTATATTTACAAACGTCAACAGATGGAGGAATCGAAGGAATATAGACGTAAAGTGGCCACTTAAAACAACCAATGACAGGCAATAAGCCCTGTAGATACCTAGACTTCTACATTACCTTCTCTAAAATGCCCTTCATCTCTGTTGTAATAAATCAAGGCTTTTAGACCCAATCAATGACTGGTCATAAGCCTTGTAATTGCTTCGATTTCTTTATTCCATTCTATAAAATTTCTTTATTTCTGTTGTAATATATTACTATTTCTTACTCACAAGGCGTTAGAATCCAGTTCTTGTCTACAATAATTTGAACAGACAGAAAATATTGTTGGCAAAACAATCTCACGCGTCAGGCATTGTCAAGCACTTGGTTAAACGGCAAGATGGCGTCGCGGGTTCGATTCCCGCCAGTTGCAAAAAGAAAATCTAACGAACTTATTTTTCTTAATTGGTCTGGCTGTTGTGGTGTGTTATTCATTATTTCCGTCCATATCCTTTCTTTATTTCCTGCAAACAAACCTCTATAATACAGGCTTCGTTGGTTATTAAAAAACAGAATAATAAAAAAGATTGCCATTATTGTAGAACGGGTTCTTTTTCAATGTCGTGGTTTAATAGATTTGATTTTCTGATATCAAATAGCACTTCCAGCTTGAGAAAAGATATGTAGGGGAAATTCCCGGTTTCCGAAGCAAAATTCATCAGTCGTAATACATCATACGGCTTTATTTTTCTAGTTCATTTCACGTTTATTAACCCTTTCATACCCGAATTATATTCAGAGGACATTTTTTTATTTAGTGTGTAATTTAACATGATTTTTTATGAACCATGGATCTCAAACTGATAATCAACCAAAAAAAATTAAAAAAATGCGTTATTACTATCTTACAATATTTGTTTATTTAATCAATTTATTTATTTATTTATTTAAACGCCTTTTAGGCTTTAACATGTTTTACAAACATATATACAAAATAAAGACAGACATGTATTTTACAAAGAAGTAGCAAAAAATATATAAATGATTTTTAGAAGAAAAGAAAAATATTAAAAATATCATCTTTACATTAGTATAAAAGTGGAAAGAACAGAAGTGCATCTTAAAATATGAAGACAGAAATGCATTTTACACAAAGCAAGGAGCAAAAATAAAATTAATTAAGAAGAGATAGAAAAAATAAATAAATAAAAAATTTAAAAAAATCATTACATATTAGTTGAAATATATGAAGATACTATTATACTACAGGAAAATATATGTATTGCAGTGGAGAACAGTACATTTTTGCGTATAAGTTGTATTAAAATAATCTTAAAATTAGAAGAAGTTAGAAAAATACTTATTTAGAATACATATAAGTCAATAAACGGTAAACAATTGAAATCAACATAGTATTATTAGGTATTACAATTCGAAGATAGTAAATTGATACACTGCTTTTAAATTTTAATTAAATTAGAGGTAAATGTGGGTAAAACTTGCATTACATATCATTTATAAGGACGACAAGAATTCTTAACAAACAAACAGCTAGAAGCTGTCAATGTTTAAATAAAACATTTAAGTTTGTAAGTGAAAATTCTTGATGGAAGTTCATTGTAATTTATTATATAATTAAAACACGAGTGATACTTTAATCCGCAAATTTGATCCACAAATTTCAAATTTGTGGATTAAAGTATCACTCGTGTTTTATTTATATAATAAGATTTAAAAAAATGTTTAAATATAAAAAAAAGCACAGAAAAAAAAGCGACGTACTTCGGGGTTCAAGTGATTAAAAATAAGCTCGCCGCTTTTGAATTTCGGTAGGCAAGAGAGTTAAAAAATATTGCACTTCATGTATATTTGAATGAACACCCGAGATGAAAGGGTTAATGTGAGTAAGACGTTTAACGATAAAAATGATATAATTTATCAAGAACTTCGATCATATATTAAAAACATTAATTTTCATGGCGCTCTTAAATTTTATTTATGATTTGGATTCAAAGGTCTTTAAAATGAAAAAAAAACATTAAAAAAATATATATAAATTATCCCGTCTTAAAGCTTTCAGCCCGGGTGTTCATTCAAATTATATTATTGTTTATTTTTTAACTGCTATACGTAGCAAAATTCAAAAGCTCTTTTACTTCATAAAATTCAACAGATGGAAGAGTTGAGGAATGTGGAGA